>NC_060270.1:63209728-63409122 GCF_021613505.1 Equus quagga
AAGCCTGAACCAAGTAGCCGTGCTAATGATCGCAAAAGCAAGAACAGCAGAAGAAAAGTAAGAAGGAAGAAAATAGTAAAAATGAAAGCATAAAACTATTAAAAGGAAAATAAATAGGAAATAGAAAAAATCAAGAATGCAAAAATATGTTTCTAAAAAGACCAGTAAAGGTGATAAATCTCTAAAGAGAGAGACAGACAAAGAGAGAGGTGAAGGAAAAAAGAGAAGATACAGTGACCAAAATTGAGAATTAGTAAGAGAATATCATTACAGATTCTGTAGACATAAAAAATGGTTAGAGAGTATTATAAAAATTTTGTGCCAAAATTTTTAAGATTCAGATGAAATGGACAAGTCCATTTTTTAAAAAAAAGACTTACCAATGGTGACGAAGAAGAAATAGAAAATATGAATATTTCTATATGCATTGAATAAACTGAACCCATAATTTTAAAAACTTATCCACAAAGAGAATTTCAGATCTAAGTGGCTGAATGGTGAGTTCTTCCAAATACTTAAGGAAAAACAATATTAGTTTAAAAAAAAAACTCTACTAGAAAATAGAAGAATCACTTCCAAACTCAATTTATGAAGCCATCAAAACCCGAATATCAAAATCTGACACAGGCATAACAAGGAAAAATTGCAGATTGGTCTCTCATTAAAATCTTTCATGAACCTAGATGCAAAAATCTTAAACAAAACATGCACAAGCTGATCATATATAAAAATGCATAATTCCTAGCAATCAAGATGGGTTTATTCCAGAAATGTGAGTCTATTTTAACAATAAAAAATATCAACGTAGCTGATAATACTTATACGAAAAGGAGAAAAAATATGTGATCGTTCTTTTACTCGTGCCCTGGATTCTTGTCATCCCCAGGATAGAAATCAAGAGAGACAATGAGCAAGAGTGACGTGATAGAAAATTTATTAGCTTGTGCACAAGGAAGCCAATCACAGAAAGAGAAGAAGGGAGAGGGAGAGAAGCTGGTGGCTCCTCAAATAGCCATACTGCAGGGTTTTTATAAGGCTGAGGCAGGGGAAGTGTCTTCTGTCACGGCAAGTAGAGGTGGGGTTGTGCTTGTGCCTGGCTGTCACGCAGCATGCCACTTCATGCATCACAGTTATCACTAGTGTCGACAAAAGTAATCCATAACCAATCTACAAATGAAAATTTAGGGTGATTTTATTCTGAACCAAATCTGAGGACTAGCTTAGCCCAGGGCCTTCCTTCCCTAAGGAAGGTTTGGCACCAAAGAAGTGAGGTGTACAGAGGGGTTATATCCCCTCAAAGAGCATTTTCACATATGATTGAAATGCCCCTTTTATAACAGTCACAAGATGGCTCTGTTGACACAGTGGTTGAGGGACACAGCCGGGTGGCAGGTCTGCTGTTTCAAGCTGGGTGGTCAAAGGTGGGCACAGCAATCAGTTCCTAGCCTAAGGAAAGATGCTTGTCCTTAAGGAAATACCAATGTGGGGGAAGTTGCATCTTTATCTTAAGGCCATTTGTTCTTGCCTTTGGGAAACAGCAAATGCTTAAAGAAGATACACAATGCATGCACAATGACTAGTCAGGCCCTTTTGGGAAAACGAAGTCAGGCTGAGTTAGGTTTACACTAAATGGCCTCCTGATATACTCCAATATATAATATTGCTTGCCATTTTATTTGTTATTAGCATGCTTTCTCTCCACCCCTGGTCTTATTTTTACTAGGATAATGAAGCAAAAGGTCACTTTCAGCCAACTCCTGGGTGCTAGGGTACATGTGTAAGCCCAGGAAAGTCCCAAGCCTGTTGAATGTGGATCTTGGTGGTCTCTGTCTGATTCTCCTAGCTTGCCAATTGATTAGGGGCCTTATCTTAGAGCGCAGCCTTGCAGCTTCAACAGTGGATGTTCCTATCTTGTTGGACTAGTTCCTGTCTCAATCCTAAAGGCTACAGAAAAGGCATTTCATAAAATTCAACATTATTTATAATTAACAATAACAACAACAAACCTAAAACAAAAATACTTATGGGTGAAATAATGAAAGATTTACCCCTGAGATAAGGCACAAGACAAAGGTATGCTCTTCTATTCAATAACTGTATTGTCTTAGTATAAGGGAAGAAGAAGAATGAGTGATACAAAGATTTGACAGGAAAAATTAAAATAGCATTATTTGAAGATACAATTGTGCATACAGAGAATCCAAAAGGACATGCACATAGATTACATGAAGTAACAAGCAAATTTAGCACCTGTGTAAATTAGACACATTTAGCAAATATTTGCCTCTTTGCTCAGCTCCGTGGAGGTGGACCTGTGTTCCTCCTGATGTTGAACGTGGCTGTATGACTTGCTTTGGTCGATGGAATTCTCACAGAAGTGAGAGTGTGCTCAGGTTTTGGGTTTCATGTGTTTCTATTCAGCCCTCTGGGGGCTTTCCCCTCCTCCTTGAGAAGACCACATGGAGGTAGTGCCAGCCCATCCAGCTTGTGCCTAGAAAGAGATGTGGAGAGGCACTGTCCCAGTCCACCCCCAGGTTCTCATCCAGAAGCAGAGCAGCCCAGCTAATTCTAGTTGCAGAGCCTGGTGTGGAGCCTCTCTGGCTTACTTGTCATCGCTGAACTGGGGGCAGGGGGGTTTCTGATGCAGTGTTCTTGTGCTAACAGCTGATTTTTGCAAAAAGGTGCTGGAGATAATGTCAGTATGTAACATTTAATTGCAATTCTAAATTCTAACAAAAAGCAATTTTAAAAGAGCATTTTAAAACGTGATATCATTCATAAAATCATAGAACTCAAATTCTTAGGAATAAATTTAATAAAAGGTGTATGAAAACTCTACAAAGAAAACTTAAAATATTGAGGAGAAAAAAAAAAGACATGAATAAATGGAGTAATAAGCCATGTTCACATATTGGAAGACAATTTTAAATGATGTCAAGTCTCACTAATACTGACTTAGAGACTCAATGCAACTCGAATCAAACTCCCATCTGATTCAAAATTCATATGAGAAAACAAAAGACAAAAAAGATAGTTTTCAAGAAAAACAAAATGAGATTTATACTACAATGTATCAAGACTTTTAATAACTTACGGTAATTAAAACAGTGCAGTATTAGTGACATGAGGAGCACGTAGATCGACAGGACAAACCTACACATACACCAAGAGCACAACGAAAAACACCGTCACGCACAATCTCCTCCCCAATGACAGACGTGGCAACGCAGTGCAGCAGAGAAGTCACGACCTTTTCAAACGGGTCAACTGGTTATTCAAACGGGAAGCAACATTGAGCTACCTCACATCAAGAACAAAAACTAATTCCTGGTGGGTTGCATGCCTGTGTCTGAGAGGTAAATCCGTGAAGCTTCTATAAGGAAATATAGGAGAACATTTAAGAAGTAGGCAAAATTTGTTTAAATAAACAAGTGAAAATCCCTGACCAAAAGGAAAAGATCGACAAATCAGACATTAAAATTAACAACTTCTGCTTATTAAAATAACATTATGACAGCAGAAAAGCAAGGCACATCAGGATATCCACCACCAGTATATTAATTAAATAGAAGATTATTATACAGAAAATAAAAAGAACTCCTACAAATCAATAAGAAGTCAGATAACCTTCTACAAAAGTTGGCAAAAGTCTTGGAACAGACATGTCATAAGTCGTTGATAGGCATCTAAGACTGGGCCTAATTATCAGTCATCAAGGAAATGCAAATGCAGACCATAACGTAATACTAGCACACACTCAACAAAATGGCTAAAACATTTCATGAAATGGCAAAACCAAATAATATCAAAGATATGGAGGAACTAGAAATCTCTTTCTCTGCTGGGGGAATATGTACAGAACGACTATGTTGAAAAACTGTGTAGCAGTACCTACTAATGCTAAATATATGCAAATCCTATGACCCAGAAACTCCTCATTCCTACATAGAGGAGGGCAGGTCAGCTTCAGGGAGGTGCATCTTTATGGACAGCACAGACACTATTTGCGGATACACTAAAGGTAGGCATCACATGTGCTTACCAAAAGAGATGTATGAGAATGTTCATAGCAGTTCTACTTATAATAGTCAACAGAGTATCTAGTGATAGCCATGGTGGAATCGCTGGTATTGAACTAATTCTCCCTCTCCAAACCACTATAAAAACTGGATAAAATATATAAGACACCAACTTGTGGACATAGGACAATAACTAAATCAGGGCTATTATCCTTGAGAGAAAGGAAGCACATGAGAAGAATTCCACATTCAACTGGACACAGTGGACATCACCTCCTACACCTTCTTTTTCAGTTTTCTCCCTAGACATATTTTTCCAAACTAGAGCATAAGGAAATAGAGCCTAAGCAGACCAGCAGACTCATGGGGCATTAAAACTAAAGATCAGGGTGCTGAACATGCTGCGATATGCAGGACAGGGTATCAGAGAAGAGCGAGTTATGGAAAAGGATTTCCAGCCTTCATATAAAAATGCCCATTCTGTTCCTGACCTGAACACAAGTTGCCCACATGGATGGCAGTGATCTTGAAGGTCTAGCAGAGACTAGAGGTTGGAGAGCTGAGCAGAAATTTTAGAGACGACAAAGTGCTGGGCACTTGTTGAGTTCAGTGTAGTCAGAGTAAACAGATCAAACTTATGGTTGAAGGCCCAGAAATGCCAGATAATAGAACCATGGAACACCCTCTAGACACATAGGAAAAACTAAACTGTGCCTATCTCAACAAAGCTTAAAGGCAAATCTCAACAAAAGTCAAGGTGATCCACTGGTGATTTAATTGCCTTATGGAACAAAAAGTTTAATACCTTTTGGAGGAAGATTCTATAATCCAGAACTTTTAAAACGTATCATCCACAGTGAATGGTCTATAATCAAAAAGATACTAGGTATTAGATATATGAATAAGCAGGCAAAATGATTGGAAATCAATAGTTGGGATAGTCAATAGAAGCAGATCTGAAAATGATGCCCATATTAAAATTAGCAAAAACTTCAAAATAATTATAATTAACATGTTAAATAAAATAAAGAAAAATATGGACAAAATGGATGAAAAAACTAAGCATATCAAGAGAATTTGAGTCTAAAAATATCAAGAGTATATTCTGGAACTAAAAAAAATACAGTATCTGAAACTAAGAACTCATCAGATGGATTTAATAGAAACTAACCATAGCAGAAGACAAGATTAGTAAATTCAAATACAGATCAATAAAACATGTTCAAACTGAAGTATAGAAAGATGAAGAATGGAAATAACCTATTTGCACATCAATAGGGGAATAAATAAATAATACATGATATATACAATGATATGTTATATATCAGTTTAAATGAATGAAATTTAGGTATAAATGACATTGGACAGACCTCAACAATGCAATTATGCATGATAAAAACAATAGTATGATGCCATTTGAGTAAATTTAAGCACACACACAATTCTATATCACTTTTGATTAGACATAGAGAGTAAGAGGAAAATATCATAGACTAGCAAATAGTTTATGATGGTGAAGAGAATATAGGGTTAAGACAGGGGAGGGAATCAAAGGGTACTTAAATTTACCCTATACTGTTTTATTCCCTTTATCAAAAAGAAAATTTTCATAGTAAATATGACAAAATATTTTTTTAATTCTGCATAGTAGACAGAAGGTTTTCTGTTAATTTATTTTTGTACCCTTCCAAATTTTTCTTTTTTTAAAGAAGTTATACTGTTTTATTTTTCTCCTTTTTCTCCCCAAATCCTCCCAGCACATAGTTGCATATTTTAGTTGTGGGTCCTTCTAGTTGTGGCACGTGGGACACCACCTCAGCATGGTCTGAGGAGCGGTGCCACGTCCGCGCCCAGGATTCGAAGCGGTGAAACCCTGGGCCACCAAAGCAGAGCACGTGAAATTAACCACTCAGCCACAGGGCCAGCCCCTTAAATTTTTCATTTTTAATTAAAAGAATAAATTTAAAACAAAAGTAGTGCATGCAATATACTTATTGAAAAATATTCAAGCCATGTAAAATACATAATTCCCCTTTGCCCTCAGAGCCCCTTGCATTCACTACCCAAAGATTTAAAATATTACCTCTTATAATCCTTTTTCAGGAAGCTAAAGGAGGTAGAGCTGCTCCAAGAGGAGAGTAAACCAAGACAGAGGGCTACACGGGACAGAGAACACAAGAGCTCAAACACAGGACAGACTCAAAGGGAATCCCAAGGATGATGAAGGCAGATCCTAGGATAACAGCTATGCACAAATATAGCACAGAACCAGCCTTCCTGGGGAATATCATAAGACTCCTGGAGAGATTTCTTCAAGAAGATAGATGGAAATCATAGAACAGCTGGTGCTTTGAAAGGGATTGAGACTAAAGGTAGACAATTGGCAAAGAGTTTGGGGCTGAGTTAGCAATAAGTACACAAAAAACTAAGCAATTAAATGAAAGTAAGAAATATTAATGCTAGGAAAAGCAATGCTTTTTTAGGAAAAGGAAAATAATAATAGAATACCATAATACTCAACTGGGTATGCCATTTGTATGGCTATAATTTTCTAAATACTGAACATCAATCTAATAAATATTTATAATATAGCTATCCTGGGATAATAAGGAGTGAGAAAAATCCATTTATGGAATGAGATGAAATAGATATAAATGATCATGATTTATAGTAGGAAGTTAATGTATAATACCTGAAACAAAAAAGAAAAGGAAAAATAGCACTACGAGCATGCTGTTTAGTCATTTGGGTGTATTTATCAAAATAATCCGCTAGAGGAGTAGACAGTGGCTGCTTCGTGAAGGCTATGAAAGCAAAGCAGATGATTGGTGCTTTCCATAATAGACTCTGTAGAATTATGTCACCATTTTAACTGTACATATGAATAACTTTGGAAAAATAGACACTTTTAAAAAGTAATTAAAGCTAATAAATGTCTTTCCTTTTCATTTCCATAACACTAGTGTTAGTCATCCTCTCCCTACCTTTTATGCTACTGTTGTCCTGTCTTTCAGTTCTATACAGGTTTTTAAACTCCAAATTATATATTATTAGTATTACTTTATACCCCCTTTTTTTTTTTACCATTTGCTTTATTCGTCTATTGTTCTTGTAGTGAATACAATACAATATTGTTCAAATATTCCTTGTGGTATCATTTTCCTCCTTTCACATATTTAGAACTTAAGTTAGAGTTTGTTGGTATAAACTCAGTTTTTTATTTTTTGGAAAACTTCTTTATTTGTGCCTCCATTCTAGAAAGATACAATTCCCTTGTCTATAAGCCTGTGCTGACACTCTCACTACTTTGAAAATAGCATTTCACTGACTATAGGTATGTCAGACTATAGGTTACTTCTGACAGAGCTGGGCAACCATCACCAGCAGCCCAGTAGGATGCCCCCCCCCCGCCCCCGACAGCACAGGTGCGGCTCCACTTCCCAACCTCTATGAATTTGTTATTGTTTTGGTTTGTTTTTTTTCCTTTGTTTGTCTCTCTCTCTTTTTTTTTTCCAGGAGGAGAATTGGTACCTTGGAGGATTTCCCATATTTTCTTGTTTGTTCATTTTTTTAAAAGGTTATTTTAAAATATTTTATACAGCATTTGTTTTAGCATTGAATTTTGGGGGGATACCTAAATTTCCATAATAAAAATTATTATTTATAAAAGTACCATGAATGGGGCCAGCCCAGTGGCGTAGTGGTTAAGTTCATGTGCTCTGCCACCATGGCCCAGGGGGTGCAGGTTTGGATCCTGAGTGCAGACCTAGTACCGCTCATCAAGCCTCGGTGTGGCAGCGTCCCACGTGCAAAATAGAGGAAGATTGGCACAGATCTTAGCTCAGTGCCAATCTTCTTCACACACAAAATATAATAACAAAAAATAAAAGTACTATAAAGAAATCTACTCTTTCAGCAAGGGTCACCTTGCAGCAGGGCGCTGTGGAAGTAACACACACAGGCCTTTCTTATCCAGTCATGTGGGAGTTCTGCTTACACCAAACACAGACGGGAGTGAAGGCAGACAGGTGTTGCTTAGAAGTGACGGCTTGGGTACGAAATATATTAGCTCCTCTTCTCTGCTGTGGGATTCTTCCCATCCAAGATGGCTGGTACAATATAGATGACTGTTTCCTGCTTCTATTTATTAAAAAATAACTACTATAACAAGAAACACATTCACATGTTTCAAAATTCAGGGGGTACAAAATAATGTACAGTAAAAATTCCTCTAGCAGATACTGATAACAACGAAGGCTATGTGTGTGTGGGGGGGCAGGCAGTATATGGGAAATCTCTGTACTTTCCACTCAATTTTGCTATGAATCTGAAATTGCTCTAAAAAATAAAGCCTTAAAAAAATTTCCCCCTCATTTCCCCTTAAACACCCATTATCTTCTCTTCTGAGCAATCAGTATTTATTTGAATATTTTTTTAATACAGAAGCTTTAACACCTCTCAGTACTAGGATATTTGTTTCTGAGGAACAAACATTTAGTGGGCACCTGGGTCGTACACGGATCTATCTCATTTAATTACCACCAAACAGATACAAGATTAAAATGAAGAGATCAAGTAACATGTGAGAGATCACAGAATTTTTAAATAGCAAAGCAAAGGGTAACACTAAGACCTGAGTGATTTCAAGCCCACGTTCTTCCTATTTCCCTACCTTGCACCCCCCCTCCCCCCAATACAGGGGTGTTTCTTGATCATGATTTGATGAAGCAGAAATGAAAGCCCTTGTTTGAAGTTGCCAGACACTGATTCTCCTGCCAGATCTTTAATTGGGCAGGGACATAGGTGTCAAATGAAACCCAGAACGGATCTCCTCTGCGCGTCACGTGCTTCAGGACAGTCTGGAAGAGGCGAGGCAGACCTCTCACAAGCTGCACCTGCTATCCCAGCGAGGCTGCTCCTGGGCAAGTGCGCCACGTGTCAGGCTCAGAGCAAGACGTGGCATTGGAGGAGAGAAAGATGTCTGCCAAGCTACGTCGAATGTCTGCCTGGAGTCATTCGATTGCAGTGTAGGCTGGTGTGGTCTTTTAAGAGGCACCCAAATTGCTGGACTTCAGTTTCCTCATTGCTCCCCTCAGGGACTGGACCCACTGATGTCCAAGGTTTCCTCTAGGTCACATTTTGCCGGCAGGAGAGTGAAGAACCATGCTGATGTTCATCTGCCTTGGACAGAGGAAAGCTCCCCAGGCCAGAAAGGGCAGAATCTCCTGCCCAGGAAACAGCCCAAGGCGGGGCTGTTTTATCTTCACTGAATACGGTCCAGCACCCAGGATGTTGGCAGAGGCAGATAAGCCAGGGGGCCACTTAGGATTTAGCTTGTCTGAAAATTAACTCTACAGGGAGGAGTAAGCCACGTGTTCAAGTCCATCCATTACCTGGTTTCACCTATTTTTTCTGAAGCAAGACTCCGTAGTGGCTTAGAGGGAAGTTTAAGAATCAGACCCGAATTCATGTCCTGGCTCCACCGTGCCCTCCCGGTCTCAGCCATCTCTGCTGGAATGAGACTTTGATAAGCCTCCAAGTGCTGACCGGGATATTGAGGCAAAGCCTTTGCTTAGTGTGTGACCACAGTGTCCAGCACATGCTCTCCCTCCGGGGCACACTGTGTCTCTGCTCCTGCAGACTCTTCCCTGGGTCTGCGGCATCCTGGTTTACGCACTCGCTCACACTTCCTCTCTGACTTTGTTCACGCTGCTTCCATTTGTACACATGCTGGGAATGAACAACCTCTTCTATCATATAAAATAGTCATTCTCAACCCTGGTTGCTCCTTAGAACCACCTGGGGTGTTGTTAACAAGTACCGATGCCTGGCCTCCACCTCCAAAGGTTCTGATATAACTGCTCTAGCACTGGGAGCCTGCTATGGACTGAATGTTTGTGTCTCTCCAAATCCACATGTTGAAGCTCTAACCGCCAATGTGATGGTATTAGGAAGTGGGGCCTTTGGGAGGTGATTAGGCTAAGTCCAGGCCATGAGAGTGGAGGCCCCATGATGGGATTAGTGTCCTTCTAAGAAGAAAAAGACCAGAGCTCTCTCCCCACCATGTGAGGATGCAGCAAGCCGCCAGATCAGGAAGCAGGCTCTCGCCAGACCTCAGATCTGTTGCACCTTTATCTTGGACCTCCCAGCCTCCAGAACTGTGATAAATAAATGCCTGCTGTTTAAGCCACCCAGCCTATGGTATTCTATTATAGAGGCTGAGCTCACTAAGACCGGCCCCAATGACCCCATTGTGCAGCTACAATGCTTTGGGAACGACAGCTTTAAGGCCTCTAAGGATCGTCTTGCCAATGTAAAAGGCTGAGTGTGCACAGCCTTGGTGTTCACCTGTGAGACACAAACTCTCTTAGTCATCTTGTGCCGTCCTCCGTGACCAAAGAGGGCTGATGGAGGACCTGGTTAATAACTGACAACATCCCTAATTTTTGCCCTCTCCCTCCAACTTAAGACCAACCAATCACATAGCCACACTGAAGGGGCTCAGAGAAAGAGGTGACATACACAGAACTCACCGTCCTGCAGAAAGGTTCAGACAGTGAAACTCACCCTGCTCAGGGCAAAAGGCACCAGCAGCAACTGTCCAGCTTTCTCTTGTATTTTAACTCATTGTAAATCTCAGGCCTGAAAAAAAGCAACCACATTGGCTCTCTGCTAAACACGTTTGTATTTTTTTTCTGCTAATCTCTGCAAGTATTAGCCCAGGAGGTGGACATTATGATCTCTACTCAGAAAGATGGATTAAATTGTTGAGGATTCTATGGGTAGAAGTTCCAAAGTGAGGATTCAAATACAGTTCTGTCTGTTTTCAGAACAGCTTCCCTTGCTGCTCTGTAACACAGGGTTCTGATCATACAGCAGGAAAATCAAAACCTTGAAAATTGGTGTATTATGTAAAGAAATATAAACATTTTCTGTAACTGGTAACACCAGAGGTTTGGACTCACATTTCCAATTTTCTTAACAAGTATAAGGGCACCTATGAAATGCTCTGACTTAAGATTCGCATAGTTTTCTTTAATTTTGCGATAAACAGATCACTGCCAACTGTTTCTGCGTATTTAAACATATGCCCAGAACTCAACTCAGCCTGAAGTTCTTTTTCAAGATCCATTTCAT
Source organism: Equus quagga (assembly GCF_021613505.1). Lineage (NCBI taxonomy): Eukaryota > Metazoa > Chordata > Mammalia > Perissodactyla > Equidae > Equus > Equus quagga. The sequence goes on from NC_060270.1 coordinate 63,220,885, forward strand.
GTCATACTTTCTGCAGAGGACTTTCTTGATCTTTTGACCCATGTATAATTCTTTTCATTATTCTACACTTTTTATTATTAGACAATAAACAAACGAACAATGGCCAGACCACATACGGCAGTAGAACTCTGACCCACAACCTCTGCAGTAAGCAGCTCAGAAAAGTCAGGACTTTGTTAATAACTGACAACATCCCCAACTTTTGCCCCTGCCTCCAACTTGAGACCAGCCAATCACATAGAATGCCCCACATCTACTGAGCCCGCCTGCAGCATCCTCACTCCCGCAGTCTCTAGTGAGGGCCCACCTGAAGCCTTCCCTGCTCTGCACTGCCCAGTCCTCCCACTCTTCTGCCCACCTTGGCGGCTTTGCCAAATGCGAGCGGCGGTGGCTGGCTCCCTTGCTGCACAGTAAGCTCTGAAGAATTCTCAGTTCTCCTCTGAGTGATCTGCGTTGATTTTGATAACGATATCAAAGAACTGCACAGCAATCTGACTAAAGCAGGACATCTTAACACACTTGAGGACTAGAGGTTGGACTTTTGTTTTCTCACCCTGACTCTCAGCATTCCCTTAACTGACCAATACCTGGCTGGAAAAGGAGGAGGAGAAGACATCATGGCCACCGTGTCGCGAAGTCTCTGCTGCAACTCAATTTTATTGTGTGAAAAATCAGTGGGAGGAAAGTAGGCTTGGAAGCCAGTCAAACCTGGATAGCTAGCTAGGGCTGACACTCACTAGCTGTGTGACCTTAGGCACAGGACTTACACCTCTGGACCTCCATCTCCTCATCTCTTGAATAAGGAAGAGAAACACTGACCCCATAGGACTGTTGGGAAGAGTACAACACAGTCATAAAATCAAGTGGCCTTCCGCATGCCTGCCAAGTAAGCACTTAAACGTGAATGCCTCCATATTCTTCCCTTCCCTGATATTTCTACTGACACAGGTACCTCATATGAGCTTGCTTTGTTATCACTTACTTCTTCAAAAGAAAGAGTGACGTCCTACTCCTGTGGCCCTTTCATACTAAAGGGTCTTAATATTTATTAACACAAATTGTTCCCCCAACTTTTTTTCGATAAGGCAATTGGCTAGACGTTGAGGGAGTGCAGCAATGCCTAGGTCATCCTCCCTGCTTGCTCACAATTTAACTGGGGAGGAAAGTCATTACACAAACAAATAAAGTGGACGATGTCATAGGATATGCCCACCTAGCGACAAAGGTGTTACTAGAGTTCATGGGAAGGGGCACGCATGTCTGTGGGGCCTTTAAAATGATGTCTGGCCAAGTTGGAGCTACATCTGGCACTGACACACGTAGAAGTGGCTAAAAATCACAAGTATAGTTTAAAAACATCATGGTGAAAATAATACATGCTTAATATATTGAAATTTTGGAGGACTCAAAAACATGAAAAGAGAAATTATCCATAATTCACATTCTAGAGATGAGCACTGGTAATATTTTGATGTTTTTAATCTTAATCTTTTCTGCGACATAATTTGAAAATCAGTTGCTAAACACAGTTATAAAAATTAAATAAATGCACACATATACACACATGTATGTTGTTTCAGTATGATTTTTTCAAATAATTCATGATAAGTATTTTCCCATAATATCAAAATCTTCTGTATTTAGAAATTGAACAGATGTATAATATTCTTCAAAGTGTATGTAGTAGAGTTTAAAGGTCTTCCGTTATTCGTAGTATCAAGTTATTATGTTATTTACATCATCCTCTATTATTTGCTATTTTCATTTTTCAATATTATAAATAAAGATGATAAATAAGGCATCAATGTGAATCTTTGCACGTAAATTATTTTTCTGAAGTTTGAGTTACATCTTTAGGTTTCCAAAAGTAGGATAACTTGGTCAAAGGGCAAGAACATCTTCAGAGTTCTTGGTACATACTGGGGAATGTTTTTCACAGGGTCAGGCACACACCCCCTCCTCCTGTCTCACTGCAGGACTGGAGAAGAAGGGAGCCCCAAGGGAGAGGGGAGGCCACCCTGACACAGAAACAGCAATGGTGAATACGTGGGTTTCTTATGGGGAAGGGGTATCTTGTCAGCAAGACCTAGCAAAGCCCCTGGCACTGAGTATTGGCCTCACGATTATTTGATTAGTAAATGAAAGCTGCAAAGATGAAAAATTGTAGGCCTGTTGGCTAAAGCAGAATGGAAATGTTCTTGTGGAGGGAGTGAAGTTGTTGAACTTTGTCGTGGGACGAGTTTGGGGAGGACTGTGAAGAGTCTTGAAGACCAGAGTGAAGGTTTGGAGTTTAAATTTGTAAAGCAAGGGCTGCCACAAAAGAATTTTGCAAGAAGGATATGATGAGAGTAATCAACTCTACAATTAACCCTCAGAGGAGTTCTGAGAGTTAGAAATGGCCGACTGCGAGCCGGTAAACCACTGGTGAGCTTGTGTGAGGCAGGATTCTCTGTTAGGCTATTTCAATGACCTAACTGTGAAGTAAGAACATCTGGGATAAGGATGGGGATGGGGATGGGGTGGGGATGGAAAATTGGTTGTGAAGAAATTGTCTAGGTTAGATGATTTATTGGACTCGAGGGAAGGAAGAGCGGGAGGGACCTGAGTGGCCTCTGCTGGACACTTGGGTCCTCTCGACAGGAAGCAGGCCCCAGGGAGCTGGTGTGGAGCCCCATGAGTGCAATTTTGGACATAGTGATGTTATACGAGCAGCTGGTGTCTGGATCTCGAGATCGGAAACAGAATTTTGAGGTCATCTCTGGAGAAGCAACAGGTAAACATCTAGAAAGCTCCAAGTGACAGACTCTGCTTAATAACGGATGCAAGAGAGATGAGGTTTGACTAAATTGGGGAACTTTTGTACGAATCAAGAGGAAATGAAAAGAAACAAAGAAATAAGTCATCGGATGTTTATGCGAATAATTATTGTGAGGTTAGTGACTATGGATGAGATGGTTTACTTCCTAGTAATAAAGATTCAGGATAACCATCATAGAAAGAAAGACACTGATAGTACCTAAAAATAAATAAACAAACAGACAAAAAGTCTTTCCACCTCTGGAATATCCCAAGGTAAAAGAAATTCACTCCATTGTTGTTTTCCAATCTATAACCCACAGCTGCTATGTCAAATGGGGTTAAAGGGCTGGAGGACAGGCAGGAAAGCTGGCACCAGGATCACCAGTGATCTATGAAGCCTAGGAGAACCCATCTCCTCAGCAAGCAGTCTGAAAATCCATGAGGGAAGCAGATCAATGGACTAAAGCATCAAGAGATCAGAAGGGCTCTGAGGAGAAATGCACATGTGGGTCAGAGGCATTCAGCAACCATGCCAGACCGTCAGCAATTAGGCACTCTTCTGTCCCTCCTGTGGACATTGTGATGACTCCTCCAGGGAGTGTAGAGCACCATCTCCTGTGGAGGCACAGGGACCACCCCAGCAATGCCCCGACACTGCCCCCATCTCCAGCCTGTGCATCACACCCTCAGTTTGGTCATCTGGCCTCAGAGGGCTGTTTAACTCCCTTAGGAGGTCACTTTAGTGCAGGAGAATTGCCACTCTAATAGATGCTCTGACACGACGCGGTGACTGCAGAATACTTACGTCCAATTCAGATGGGCAGAGTGTGAGCTCACAATGAAAGTGCAGCTACAGAAAGTAAAAAATTAGTGACACAAACCAAGCATGTGCTCATAGCAAGGAAGGGCCTTATGAGAGTCCAGGGCAAGTCAAGGCGAGGACAATAAAGGGACATGTACTGAGAAACTGCTTGTGCCCAGACCCTACACCAGCCACTTCATATATGTCACCCCGATCCATTCTCACAGCTTCCTCTCCCTGCAAATGGGAAACTGAAGCATTAAATACAAGGCCAGAGTCTGGAGATCCAGGGGTCCTGAGCATCGACCCTCATCCCGCCTCTGGCCACCCACATGGCTCTGTGTGTGGTCTGGGGCTGCAGCAGAGGCAGGCAGAGGACCTTGGTCGTGTTTCCCTCCAGCAACATTCCTTCCACCAAAGTCCACGTCGGCCAGTAGGCCAGCCCCTGCCAGACCCTGAGGACTCCACTTCACCCTTCCCTATGTCAGGTCTGCCCTTGGGTTACAACTCAAAGGTGAAGAAAGGTGGGAACAGGGAGGTTACTGACCAACAGGCTTATTCTTTCAGGATCCCTTCACAGCCAGACTAAGACGCACTGAGGAACTGTGTTCCGTTCTTTGCTGACCAGCCCTCGTCTCTGACCAGATATCACAGTGTCCGGTTTAGGCAGCTCCTCAGTGACCAGACCTGACTGTTCGGATGATTATGTGAGATTATGGAAACAAAAGCATTTCTCACTTGTGCTCAATCAACTTTATCTAAATTTGAACAGCAATGAGCTCTTTACAATTGAAGTGGCTTTACTGAGAAGGTTCCATGAAGGCAGCGTTGACTAACTTACTGTGTAGCTGGATGGGATAGAAGAAATACATATTCTATCCTTTGGATTTTGAGGATGTCACCAGAGAGGCACAAAAACCTCCTCAAGGACACACAGCAAATTCAGAATGAATCAAACAACTGGTCTACCAAAATCTTACAAGGCATGTTCTTCTGTTTTTCTCAATTATACACAAGAGAATGAGGCTCAGAGAAGTTAAGTAATGTGTCCAAAGTGACACAGCTAATAAATGACAGGACCAGGATTCAAACCCAGATGGTGTCAAGCATTGGGCCACACTGCCTCAGAGTTAAGGCTGCCTGGAGGGCGGAGGGCAGCCATCAACCTAGGCTAAGTGCTTCCTTAATGCATGTGGCAGCTTTAAGCACCAGTGGAAATCCATGAGATGTTTTCCTCTTTTTTCTTTTTCTCTTGGAAGCAGTCAGCAGGTCCCGGACCAGTACCCGGGGATGCTTCCCTGGGTCTGCTGCCCTGGGGAGCTGTCCTCTTCACGTGCCCCTGGCTTCCCTGAACGTGTGTCCACCTCAAGCTCACATCACCTTCTTTCTTCGTGGTCAGCGAGGGCCTGGCTAGTTGTCTATCACACTGCTCAGGGAGCCTCCTGTCTCTTGCTAGAAAATTTCGGATTAATTTCATAGCTCTGGGGCCTCCTCATGCTGAATGATTTGAAGTTGAACGTTCAGGTTAACGTGAGTAACTGTGAGTTCAGTGTGAGAGAGGTGACAAGAAAGTCGGGCAGGGGAGCGAAGACAAGCCAACTAAGAAATGGCATGATTGATTACTTAAACTCTCTTCAGGCTCAGACATTTCAAAGAGATGGGCGACTTGACCTTGCCTGGAATATCCACTTTAAGGTGAGTAAAATATGTAAGAGCCTCAAGTAAAACTAAGAAACCAAGCAAGAGGCTTGTCAAGGGCTAGGGGGAAAATAAATAAAGCTGCGCGATCTTGGCATAGACATTCAGATCTTTGACTGATTCATACACTTTCAGTGGGATGCTTGGGGAGGGGGGTGTCGGTACGTCTTATCAGCTGTAACAGTGTCACTAGATACCAACAGTGATGAGTCTCAAAAATGAATTATCTTTAAGAGAAGGAAATAACAAATGACTTGCATATGAAATAGAACTCATTTCTCGTATAAATTAAAATGAATATAATCTTTTTTGTTTTAAATTATCATCAGGTGAACTATTTATTCTTTTGAACTATTTTACCCGAAATAAAAATAAATAAGGAAGTTGGCATAAGAAACAATTTAATTTTGTTTTCAGAGAGGGTTTGGGGATTTGTTTCTTTGAGGAATTAGTGCAACAGTATTTTTTAATTTTCTTTTGCCAACTTGACACTTCTGTCATGGAGACTTACAGGAGCAGAGAAGCACCACAGCCCTCCAAGGACAAAGCTACAAGGTTTTCTCTTGTCCCTGCAGGCAGCCTGGCTGGTTGGGAAGCCACAGCAAAGCCAAGGAGGGAGACGGCCCTGTGGCATTGGGAAGCTGGGACACAGTGAACTGGGGGTGCCATGGGATCTCTACGGAAACACTCTCCCGGGGGCTCAGAGCGCACGTGCAAAGACATTCACTTCAGAACCCTACAAGCATCTCAACTCCCTGAAGTACTGAATAAGTTAATCAATTATGATGCTTCCACACTGGGAAATACTACAGGGCCATTATAAATACACATCATAGAATGATCTCCAACTGACTATTGATTGAAAAAAGCAATAGGTAGAACCATAGGTGAAGAATGAGCCTCTTTTCTACAATACGTACACAGACATATTGCATGCATGTATTTAATATCAATATAGACACCTTTAGAGTAAAGTTGGACCAGGAGTTTGTAAAGGAAAAGTATGATTTTCACATTTTCTACTAGTTTTAAACTTTTGGAACCATAATGCATTTACAATTTACTTCTGTAAATTATAAAAGAAAGAAATCATTTACTATGGATAAAAACTTCACAAAATTATGATCAATTTTTTAGTACCAACTATTGAGTGTCTACTGCATGTGAGGGACTAAATATAAGTTATTGCTGATTTTCATACATAGCAAGGCAAAGCAAGAATTGACATCCCATTTCTCACATGAGGAATCTGAGACTCAGAGGGCTAAAGAAGTTTGCCCAGGGTCACAAGGCCATGACCACCATCCTGGGCTGCCAGATCTGTGGCCCAGGCCTCGTGCACCATATTCCGCCATTCTTCAGCCAGATATGCCATCTCTGACGTGTAGATATCGTCATAAACATCAAATTCTAATGTTCACAGTCAAGTATGAGAGGCTTCAAGATGGACTCAGGAGGGCTGGTCCATGCAAAGGTAGGACATCATCCAAAATTAATCCTGGAGTCTTCTCATTTTTATTTTAGAAGCTCTATGACAATCTTCTTAAACTCCTGGCTCCCTCTATTTCATATCCCTGCCTAGAAGGTTAAAAGAAGGTTCTCAGTCGTTGCCCAGTGTAAAAGGGTCTAATGTAGAGCACGAATTTATTAAGTATTTATCAGAATCCTTCTTCCCTCCACTCCATCAGCATTTACTAAGTTCTTAGATTCTGGGTGCTTTGCTGGGTAAGGGGCCAAACATAAAGTGGATAGAGCCCTCACCTTTGAGGAGCTCAATGAGCAGTGGGACACAGTTTAGGCTCCATTAAGTTATAAATGTATTCATTCACGGACCTAAAAATGCAGCCATGTGCCAGATGATACACTAGGAATAGGGCCACATTAAAAGAGAACAGGGGCTGGCCCCGTGGCCCAGTGGTTAAGTTCACACGCTCTGCTTTGGAGGCCCAGGGTCTCGCCGTTTCAGGTCCTGGGCACGGACATGGCACCGCTCATCGAGCCATGCTGAGGCAGCATCCAACATGGCAGAGCCAGAAGGACCTACAACTAGAATATACAACTATGTACTGGGGGGCTTTGGGAGAAAAAAGAAAAGTAAAATCTTTAAAAGAGAAGAAACATCCTTACCCTTGAGGAGCTTGGGATAAGACAAGAAGTAATTGAGCCTCTATAACATTAAATATGCTTTTAATTAGTGAACCAGTAATTGAGGAGCATTTACTCCATGAGGGAGACTTTGCTAATTGCCTGAGAAGCTGATGTGCAGCGCAGTCCTGGCCCTCCAGGTGATCACAATCCAGTAGGGGCACCAATGCCAGCTGACGATGGCAGCAGTGTGATTCTTGTGTAGAGCTCAGGCTCATGCTTCAGCTTCTCCTGGAGTAAAACGTGTGGGGCACATATCATACTATGGAGAGAGGCAGGAGTTACCCAAAATCAATATACTCCAGCTACATACACCCCAAACCTGCACCCATTGAAGCTGGCCTGCACAATCCTCTGCTCTTCTCAGGACTGGTCCTGAACACCTGCCCCGGTGCACTGAAGATGGATCCTGCCCTGCCTTGATGCTCTTGGGGTCCAAATGATCTACATCCTGTGCAAGGGCTTGCCCTCCCTCCACCTAACACAGGCTTCAACATTCTTGAGGGTTATCTTAACTACCCTTACTAATCACAGTTTGGAGTCTTTCTTCAGCTGTACTGTCTAGTTTAGGCTGAATAAGCAAAACTACCTCCAGACCCGGCAGTCCCCAGGACGTATTAGCTTTTCCCAGCCCTGAGAGCAAGATCCAATATCGAATTCTTGCCGTAGTGGAATTCCTGTCTACTTTAACTCCTCATTACATCCTTTCCAGTTCATTGCACACCTCTTCTTCTCGACCTCCCCCTTTATCCACGTGATCGATCATGATGGAATGTGATTCTTCACAGACTGAACACCCAGTAGGAGGAGGGCTGCTGAGATGTCTCATGGAACGCTTGCCCCCTTTTTAATGAACCCAGCTTCATAATGTTTAATAAGATTACTATCTTGCCCTACAGTAGAGTCTTGTCAACATGGAAAAATGGTCTTTGCTAACAGTATGAAGTGTCTCAGATAAACAACATGAAGAATGCCATGTAACAAAGGCACGAAATAACAAAATAATCAGTTTTTCCACTCAGATGCCTTCTAATATTGCTCACACTTTCATAAGAGGAGCGGCGCCCATAATAAATAATGCAGAGACTTGGCATGCCCAAAGCTCTCTGTCACCAGCCAGGACTGAATTGTGGAGCGAAAGATGTTTCATGGCGGGCACTCTGTACACAGCCATATATTTGTCAACATTTTTATAACCCTTAGGATTCCATGAATGTAACCAGCCCCACATCCTCTTATAGACTGAGCACACTGACGTATTTTTAAAAAGGCAGGTCTGGTGATGTTCTTATTCTCTTTATTGCAGTGGCAACATTTATGCCACTATAGCCAAAGGTCTGCTGGTAGTCTTATCAAGTATCACTGCTGTGGGAGTTTATAAGTTGGCTATGAAAAAAAAGTTCTTTTGGAATGAAACTTGTCATGCTAGGATACATACTTTAAAACTGAAATCCTAAAATGATTTGATGCAGCCATTTGAGAAGTGACAGCATCTTGTGATTCCTGAAAACCATTCGGCTTATTAGGTTATATTGATAGAGGTTCTAAACCACTTTATTCTTTACCAAAAATAAGAAATGAAATAGCAAAAACAACCCTCTCAGCAGCCTCTCCACATAGAGGTGTTCCGAGTCACTCTGAAAAACTGCTGAACCTTAAGGCTGAGCGAACAGAAACATTCCTGTCATCGCTTTCCTTGACTTGGGTGGAGAAAAATATTACTTATTCAAGGAAGGTGAAAATCTAGTTTTAAAATCAGTCAGAAAGAGAGGTAAAAAACCCAAAACTTCACCCATCTCCTGTCAGCAGTCCCAAGTTTTCATACTTTGTCTCAAGAAATATTTTCTCTCCTATTTAAACTCCACCCACATCATGGTCCTCTGGACTCCAAGTCACCAGACAGCCCAGCAAGAGGCTCCCAGAGTGACTCGGACAGCGACCTGGCAGTGTTCACTGACAGCTGGTACCACCAGCTGTCTACACCGCTGGATGGCTGCATGGATGAGCGTCAAGCTCAGAAGCTGGGGCTTGACAATAAGGTAGACGACTTGGCTTTGGGCAAGTCAGCTTCCATCCCTGCTTGCTTAATCTCCCTCCTCCAGGAGACTCCGCTTACAATCCCTGCATCACAGACTAGCTGTGCCAATTCAACAGGACAGAGCATGCATGGGAAGTGCTGACACTGGGCCTGGCTCATCCCAGCTGTAGGGGCATGTGGACTGCTGCCATTCGATCACCAGTGTGACAACCACGACTGTGAGGAGTCCGCTACGCTCTACTTTCCTGTGGCCATTTACCTTTCCTGGGCTTCAACACCTCTACGCAAAGCATCTTGGTATTTTTGTCAAGCGAAATCATTACAGTTTCTGGTGATTTCATCTACTTTCCTAAACTTTTCCCTCAACTCTTCTTAAACACCCACGTTCTGCATATCTCTCTTCCCTCAGACAGACCAAGACTCACCAAGTGAGGTCTCAGCTCCCCAGCAGGCCTTCCAGCGAGGTGTTCAGCTGTAGCTCTCTGGGCACATCCCAGAGTCAGCACTGAACTAGACCTTACCCTAACTGTATGTTTGTTGGGCACAGAGCCTGAGCTTCCTTCGAGGCCTTGCAGTGTGTTCAGGCTTCCCATGACCAGGCCAGAAGGCAACGATGAAGCAAACTACCCTCAGCTTCTGGAAGTCAAACAAGACATGATTTGCTAGACTGGTTTTCCTGGCAGCGCTTGTTATCACACTCAGCTTGAAAAGGTGGCGTTACTTTGGAGAATCACCCTGCCTCCCAGGTCACCTCCTGTATGAGGAGGGCCCTTTGCATTTCAGTCTTTGTCTGGACTGCCTGTGGGACAGCTTCCAAATAGATCAGAAGGGCACATTTATGATATATCTCCACCAAGAAAGTAGGACGTTTCTAAATTTGAACAAATGTGGACGGACTTATAAACAATTCAATGTAAGAAGAAGGGCCATGGCTAATTTGGCTTTAAATGCCATCCTTGTACGATTCCAAGAACCAAAATCTACTAAAACATTTTGATGAGTGAACCAGGGAATAAATGGCAAACTGTTTCTGCCTCAGTTCTATTATGGGTTAAATTATGGGTCCAACATATTAATTTCATTAGGCCGCAAGCTTCATCCTTGCCATATCCTTTCCCCACTCAAGGCCCCCCGAATCCAGCCTCTTGGCATTTCTGCACTCACTTGTTTCTGCTTCTACCTTGAAGCCAGGACTGAAAATCACATTTCCTAGCAGAGTAGATGAAAAGGAAGTGGCCACTCTGATGACCTTCTCAAACTTGGGCCAAGCCAGCTGAGGCCAGCTGGGATAATTAGGCTGAGGCCCTGGCCCCATATGTTCCCGTGTTCTGCAAGGGTAAGCTTAAGTCCTCCTGGCCTCTGGAAGCAACCCTGCAAAGAATGGGAAGACTTGCAGGTACCCCACTCCCACCTCTATGGAGCTGTCAAGCTTCTCTCTGAGCTTCGGCTAAGCCCAGGCTTATTCATTGGTCCCAGCACCCAGGGTAATCCCTGTGTCTCAGGAAGGGCCTTCGGCTACCGAGACACAGCCTCTGCATGTGCTTGTGTTGCCCAGACGTCCTGTGAGGGGACACATGAGGAGACACAGAAGAGCAGCAGGGTCAGACTTGCAGGTTTCCTGCAAAAGTGGAACAGATTCTCTTCAACAAGAGATTTTGAATCTTCTATGTTTAGAAACAGTGTTATATGGATTCATTAGCTGCAACAAACGTACCTTGGAAACGTAAGATGTCAACAATAGGGAAACTTGGTGGGGGGATACAGGAACTCTGTACTACCTTTGCAAATTTTCTGTAAATCTAACCCTATTCTAAAATGTTTTTAAAAGTTTATTTTTAAAAATGGTCAATCTATTTTCTCCCAGGGTTTTGTTAACGCATGTTTTTTACTTGTTTTTCAAAATTTGAATAATGTTGTACATATAATTTTGGGTCCTACCTTCTAAACTTTTGTAGTAAAGTAAGCATTTTTATGTTGTTATAAACTATTTGCAAACATTATTTTTAATGGCCTGATCATGATCATTAAGCAGACGTGTAAAGTTTTTTTGCACATTTCCCTACATTGAACACTTAAAAAGAAAAACACCAGCAATGCTGGGAGAGCTTTGGTTTACATAGAAAGTCACACTGTGCTAGGGTCTTCTCTCTCCTTCGTCTAACGCTTGGAGGTGCATGGCCTTTCTGGGTTGAGCTGCTGATGGTAAATTTGCCCTGGGTTTCATGATCAGGGTTAATTTTTTGTCTTGTTTGGATGAGAGATTCTGCGATCTGGCTTCCCTCTGATGACGGTCCTCAGAAGTTTTTGCCTGTCACGTAAACCACAGGACTTGTGAGACTCACTCAAAAGCCCTTTTTGCAGCTGCAGTATTATACCCATGAAGCCCAGACATTGTCCCAGGTGCCGCATCGGTATCAGTTTCCCAGCACAGTAGGCCTGGAACCAGGGTCAGCCTCCCACAGGCAGCTGAGAAACGGAAACCAGAGACCAGGGCTCTGCTGAGAGATGACCTTGACGCCAAAGGCTCCATCAGGTTATCTGGCTCTCCTGAATGGCTGTTGCATGCAAGGCTGCCACTCAGTGTGGTTTCGGCTACTGCCCACTGCAAGCACAAGATAAAACCAGTTTTCCAAGCCTGGCCAACTAGGTGAGAGGTTAAACCAGCCACTGGCTGGACTCAGGCCACAGGGCTGCTGCTACTGAACTTAGACTGGCCTCAAGAGAGGCCAGAGCACGTCACAGGGAATGCAAGTGTACTAGAATCATTTGCTTGGTGGCGAAACCCCCCTTCCTCCTTCCAAGGTAATGGGCTGTCCTGGTTGCTTAAAATGCCAGGGCCAATTCTGCTTTTATAACAGCCCTGGCAGATGCTGTGCCCCGGTCTTGGGTGCAATTTTTGAGTGATAAAAATTATATTGCTGGACTCCTCTTAAGACGCCATTTTGTGCTCTGCTGGCGACTGACTCGGTGGAATGATGTGACTTGCCCCTGTAACTGGTTCCCCGTCCATCCCCTCCGCCTCCTCTCAGAGTTTCACGGCTATAACCCCTGTGAGCAGTATTTCTCCACGTTGTTTTTTTCCTAGCCATCCCAAATTTGTACCGGGTAGAGATTGTTTCCCATTGAGAGTTATAATCTACTATAACCGTTTCCTGACAAGGGTCTTTTAAGTGGAATTGCTCTCGTTACTGCTGTAATAAAACCCATCGAGAAGATGAAAAGCCAGCCACTACGGGCTCATCTCCCTTCCTTCTCAGGTGAGAGTCTCACAGGTAGCAAGTTTTACAGCACATTCGCCTTGCTAATGTGACCCCGGGTCTGCAATTTCAGCAGCCTGAGGAGCTCTGACAGCCAGGCGACTAGCCTGGCGCTGAGGCCGGCTGCACTTTACCCGGGGCCCTCTCCCAGGCCCTGGTGGTGCAGCGGCCCTGCGGGATCTGTTTTTCTTCCTTCAGTGCCTTGAGGATTAGCCTGAAGCTGTGCTAGGAACCAAGCTGCCTCAAGGCCTTCCTCAGCCTGCAGAGGGGTGACTGAGAATGGAGAGAGGAAATCCGTCAAGTAAAGATGGGCGGGGAAGCACTCGCACAAGCATATCAAACAAACTTTACCTTATGTGAAATTGGTTTGGAGTGATGGACTCCAAATCGTCGTGTTAAGAAGGATTCTGTGCTTCATCTGTGCTTAGCAGAAAAGAGAGCCACGAGTGCCAGGGGTGCAAGGGTGAGGGGGGAGGATCAAGGTGCACAAGCCTCTCGGCCCTGAGTCTGCTGTCCCTGATCCGGAAAAGCAGACTGAACATTTCGTACTCTGCACCCATGTAAAGGCAGAGAGATGGAAAACCATCAGCTTATAGAGAACAGTGATCTGGCTCCTATGTGATAATAGGACCTATGCCAGGCCTCAGCTGTGAGTAAAGGGTGGCATTGTCTCATCAGTGCCAAGACACTGCTGAATATGCCTTCCAGGGGAAGAGAAGCCTGGGATACGAGGTAGGAGGCCTGAATTCTCATTCCCTCATCCTTGCATTTTATTCAGCGACCACTTACTGAGCACCTACTCTGTGCAATGCAATGTGCTAGACACAAATGTAGACAGTAAGATACGGTCCTGGCTTTGAAAAATGGTTGAGCTGATTTTGTCTTCACTCTTCTTACCACCAACCTTTCACATTTTCAGTGAGGTGCCTCAGGAGGAAATCTAGGCATCTATGTCCACTCGACAGGAGTGTGTTGTGGACCAGCCTGGTTGTGGACCAGCCTGGGTCGGGCACTAGGCCAGGGGTGGGAGACCCAGAGTAAAGCAAGGCAGCATCCTGACCTTCCAGGGCTCAGAGTGGGAAGGCAAGAAGATGGGTGAGCCTGGAGGTGCTCCAGGGCGAGTCTGCAGCAAGGCGTGGTAAGACTCAGATGTAGGTGGGGGCGCTCCCGCTTGGGGATGGGGTGGGGACAATGTTCAAGAAAAGCTTCGTAGGCACTCTTGAACTGAATCTTGAAAAGTGGCAGCGGGCAGGGAAGGGCATTGTCAATAAGAAGAGAGGTTTAAGCAAGGGTCCAGAGGTGAGGAAACGTATCAGGCACGTGCACTCTCACAAATGGTTTTGTAAGCTGGTCGTGAGCCTCAGCAAAATCAGAGAAGAGCCTGGAACGGAGGGCAGGGTCAGACCCAGGAGCATCTTGTACAGGGTGTGCGACTTAATCCTGAAGGGCAGAGTGCAGTCACATTTTGGGTCAGAAAGCATCCTTGCTCACAGCATGGCAGAAGGAAGGCTGGAGGGTGGTACTGGAGGCACGTAGTCCCAAGACTCTGCCTGTGGCTACAGTCCAGGAGGGAGAGAATGACGGCCACATTCCATCACCTGGCCCAGGGCCTGGCACCCAGCAATGTACATGGTTGTTGAGTTGATAGATTAATAGAGAAAAAGCAGGTCAGTGAAAGGACACTGGCAGTAGCAGTGGGGGAGTGGACATTGGTGCTATCAACATGGAATGCATGGGGCTACAATCAATTGGAAGGTGGGGATGAGGAAGGAGTAACTACTTGGAGAACCCTCCTCTCTCCAAGCTTCTCTTTCTTGTTCAGGGATAATGGTGCAGGTCTGAATATTTTCTATTGTTCCCTCAGAGCCAATGAACTTTCACTTGCTAAGAAAAAGGTTGGTTTCCACATGAATTAGCAGAAGTTATGTGGCTGAGAGCAACTTTGCAAGCGCTCAAGACAAGGGAATAAGCTAAGTCCACACCTCTCAAACTACGCACGAGGACCACACAGGTTGCTGGGAGCCACACTGGAGCAGGTCTGAACGCTCCTGGAGAACACGCCTGTTTGTAGTAGCCCAGGCAATGTGATGCTGATGGCCCCCACCTCCAGGGCCACTGCTCCGAATAGCAGAACCCCGGGTGTTGGGATGAGCTGCGGAGGAGGAGGGGCTGAGTAGAGTTGGATGGTCTCTAACGATAGGTTTAAATTTTCCCAGTTGGACTCCTTCAAAGCATTGAAGCTTGAATCAGGAGTCAGAGATAGATCCCAGGAGCAGAGAATCTCCCAAGTCTGAAAAATTTCTCACTCCCTCTTCAGTGTCTGTGTGTTTTGTTAAGTCCTTTTCCATTTTTATTCAGGGATGAGCAGGAAAACCCTTAAAGCATAAAGGACCTATGTGCTTGGCTCAAAGGGAAAGGGGGAGTTGGGGACACCACATCCCCTCTGTAGCCAGGGTTCCAAATAGAGAACCCTTGTTTTCTCAAGGAGAGACAGGCCAGGGCGTCTCACAGGGGAGGGCAGTGAGACCTCAGATTTGGATCAGGGACCTAGAGCACAGCTCCTGTGAGGAGGGCCGAGGGAAAGGAAGGTCCAGGTGGGGGCTCCTCACAGGGCATCTTCTAAAATGTGTTCATGCTCTCCATGCAGAGACCAGGGTCCTCAGCGTAAACCTTGAAGAGCTGAGAGCTCATGTAAGAACAACTTCTCAAATGTTCTTCTCAAAATCCTTCCTCTGGGATTTTTAAACTTGCCCTCTTCTTTGGTATGTCTGCCCTTATGCAAGGACATCTACCATCAAAATGGTCCTAGACGGTGATGCTGGATTTGACACGTGTTTTCATGCAAACCTGATACCCTTGGGAACATGGTCTCTGATTAAGGGAAGGCTGCTCTGCCAGCCCAGGCAGGGGTCCCAGGGATGCTCAGCAGTTAACTCCCAAACTCCTTTCTCGGCCAAATCTTGTGATGTGATGTCCTGCTTTGTGGTTAGCAGCCCTCCCTTTCATCCATTCTTAGAGACTTAAACTTGCGAAGTCTTTCTTCGAGCCTTGTGGATAACTACACATCCTTCCGAATCACCCTCACATACGCAGAACATCCATAACACACCCTCAGCATTAAATCTGTGCCCTCACCCCAGATCCAGTGCAGGATCCTTCTCCTGCCCTCTCTTTAGTGGCCCGAAGACAAGATATCAGATCTTTTCTCCGCAAAGACCTCAGAATTCGGTCGGGGGAAAGCAAATGCACGTAAGAGGCCAGGGAAGGAGGCAACTGACGGGGAGTCTACCCATGGTACATCCTTACAACGCTCTGTGAGGTGGGAATCATCAAGCCCTATTTCAAAGAAGAGGAGGTTTAGTCCATTAGCTACTGTGGAGGTAAGGACAGAGCCGTGGTTTAAATGCTGGCTTTGAACGTCTGCTCCTCCCTCATCAGCTCCCACTGCTACAACGGGGGACTCCACACAGGGGCAGGCAGAGGGAAAGGACAACCCAGTACAGAGGGGGGCGGCTGGGGACTAGAATTCAGTCTGTAGCCCCAAAGAATAAGAAGCGTGCCTCGTCTGCCCACCAAATTCCCTGGGGCAAATGGCCTCCGAGGTTCCAACCTCAGGGACAACAGCAGCCTGACCTCTGCTGACAGCTGCCTATTGCCCATCACAGCACAGGGGGTGCTTCCTAAGTCAGGGGGGTGCATTCATGTTGGCCCAAGACAGTTGATCCGGCATAATGGCACCTTCTCTCATGCTCAAAAGTGTCCTGGTTTTGGATGCTAAATCAGAGGTTTATCCTGCTTAAAGGGAAAGTGGCCAGCAGTCAATCTTCCTGCTTTGCCAGACCTACCTCCCTGCTAGTGGTCTTGCCTCCTGCTGGCTGGAGCTCCTTCTCCCCAGGACACACATGTCCACACCTTGTCTGTGTCGGCACCAGAAGCAATAGTACCTAGTCTACCTTGGCTTTAAGACACACAGCTTGTGTTCCAATGGGTCACATTTCTCACTCTCCCTAAAGCAACCCACTCATCACCTGACTAGGTGTCCTCAGAGGCCCTTATCCTCAATGATTTTCCATCTCCCACCACACTTGCCATTGCTGAGGTTGGGGCTCCCTCCTGTGAACTCAGAGTCTTCCCTTCATGGACTCACCCCTGTTAGGTGTGATACATCTATAGAGGGACCAGAACTGCTTCATTCATCACAGTGTTCCCAAAATCTCCCCGAGTCTGAAGCATGGAAAGAGAATAGCAAAGGTTTGAGTAGACGAGTGAATGAACATCTCCTGTGTCTTCTGTCCTTTGGGGTGCTGGAGCTATTTCTCTCTGCTTTTTGTTCTCAGAATCCACACAAGTGCCTAAGAGAGAGTGTGCAGCCAGCAAACACCTGCCGAATTGGCTGACACTGAACCTGGAAAATGGCATTCCACCAAGACCTGAGCCAGGAACGCATGCTCTGCTGTTTGCATCTCAAACCCACCTGTAGGCAGAAACTTCTTCCTTCAGCCAGAACCGGCCTGATCTAGCATCAGCCGTAAGAAAACTAGGTCTTCAAGGTTTTCTCCACTAGTTGGGAGCTGTGCAACTTGGGGAAAATGACTTAAACTTTCTAGACCGCAACTGTAAAATGACTTGATTTACTCTAATGACTTACAGAATCACGTCATTTCCCTCCTCCACCCCAAATCTTCCACAGCTTCCTGTAGTTTACAAGATAGCTTGGCACAAAGGGCCAGGTGCAGGAATCCACAGGTCCTGACTTTTCCACGCTTGCGCTCAGCTCCCACGACCTCCTCCGAGGCCTCTTCTCCTCCACACCTGAAGCAAGCTCCCTTCATCCTTACAGGCTCGTCTTGCACGCCACCATCCTCCGCTGACGTGAACTTCTGCCTCTGGAACCGCATGCTCTTCACACCTGCACAGCTGCTCCTGACCAGCCACTCCCCCCACACCACCAGCACCGCATTTCTCCATTTGTAGGCCCTTTGGGGAGACTGCCCTGGGGCCACGTGCAGGTTTACAGGCTCCACAGTGACAGAGGGTCCTGGGCATTACAGGCCATCAATGAGTCCTCCTGACTGGAACCTCCCATGAGTTCCTTGTGCCCTGGTTCCAGCTCCTCCCTCCAGCCTCATGGTCAAGAAGAACAAGCAGCAGCAGCCAGGGCCTCAGAGCCTCCAGCCCACCTGCTGCACACGGAGAAGGGGCAGGACTGGCTGCATCACACACCGGTCCCCGGCAGGGCTGGCCACGCCAGGGCCCCCACTCTCCAACCTCTTTCTACTTTACAATAGGGCATTTTTTTCTCTGTAAAACATAGAAAATTATTGATCTTAGCCCTCCTGATAATTATTTTTGTCATGGCTTCCCTGAGACATCACTTTTTTTCCTTTTTTGACTTCTAGCTCAATTTCATAAAGGGATTATTTGTTAAGAAAGAATAAACACTGCACAGCAGCACCACGATCTGCAACAAGCAGAGTCACGCAGACCAGTACCAGCTTCCTCAAGCAATAGCCATCCAACACTCCCAGGAAAGGACGACACGACAAAGGTAGGCTGTGTCACCAGGCCCCTGATAGCGTACCCAGAGCGCTGTCCCCTGCGGGCAGGAGGAGCATCTACCGTGTGCAGAGAGCACGCTTCACTTTCCATAGTGAACCTGAGGCTCAGAGAGGGTCGGGAACTCCCCAAGGTCACCTGAGGGGTGAGCACAGACCCAGAAGCCTGTGTGTCCTCGGTGGTGTTCAGGGTCAGTGAGTGACACAGGGATGGGAGCTCAGCTGCCACAAGGGCCTCCACTCTGAGTGTCCCAGGCTCCTGCTGCATGGGCCAGGTCATAGCTGAGCAGACGCCCTGAAATGAGATGCAGAAGACAGCTTGAGTCAAAGACATCAAGGCCAGGGCAGGCTTAGCACTCCACCCTCCCTGCAAGCAGCAGGATGTCTCTGAAACAGGCCTTAGAAAGGTGGCCTCCTGGAGGGAGGGAGATGAAGGCACAGAGGAGCCTCCGGTGGCTGGCAAAGTCAGTCTCTTGAATTGAACCTACATTGTCACGTTCTTCCCACCCCTAGGAGGGCAGTGAAGAAAGTGCTGCCAAGGGTTCTGGGCTGGGAAGGAAATACTCGAAACTTAGTGATTTCTCTATAATTCCTGAGAAGGAATCAGCCCATTGACCCAGGGACGTAGGTACGTTCACCCCAGACTGCAGGCAGAAGACATGCCAGGCTGACACAGCCCACACAGGGCAGGGCCAACATGGCCCAGGTCATCTAGGCCTCCCTCCCCTGGCCTAGGGCCTGCCTCAAGCCCCTCCTGGGATGCTGTTACTGACACAGGTGGACACGTGCCTGCTCCCCAGGCCCCACACTCCCCAGCTTGCCTCAGCCTCCCTGGGCTCCTGTCTTTGCATTTCTGATTTGTCCCTGAGCACTACTGGGCATCCGCTTACCTACACTGCTGTGGAGAAGGACTTGAGCTCCCCCGGGAGCAGCGAAGGCTGGCAGGAAAGGGGGAGGCATCGGAGTGGGCCCTGGTTCACAGGGGTGCAGGGCCCTTCTTTTCTCTTTTCCTTTTCCTAGTCACCCTCCTCACCCTTGTCCAAGGCCAAACCTCCCAGGTAAGAACTGCCTAGTTCTCAACAAATTCCAGGACCTCTTGCAGACAGAGCAAATCAGAATTTCCAGGTGAGTGCCCCAGCGTCTTAACAAGGCTTCCAGGTGATTCTCAAGCTCAGGCAGCTGGCTCACCTCCCAAATGCTGGCTGGGCCGTGCCCCTGTGTGTGGGAGCGGCTGTGCGTTCAGTCATTGCATTCTGGTGTGGCTGGGGCTCTCCTGCCTTCCTCTTCAGTTGGGGCATCGGGGGCTGGGAGTGGCTTCCATGCGGGATAGTCTCTGCCCATGGTCTCTCTCCCTTTTCCTCAAGGACACCATCTGGTGCTGGGGCCAGGCCAGGCCTCTTCCCAGGCCAGCTTAGTGCCTGTAGCTCCTTTCCTCACCTCAGGGTGAGATTTGGGCTCGGCAGATGTGTGGGCATTGGGCGTGCTGTTGGGGGTCACTGACAGAGCAGGTCTGACAGCCTTTTTTGGCCTGAAGCTATTTAGGCCTAACCAGCTTAGGAAAGATGGCTTTCTCCACATACTGTGTCCCTCCCCACTGACTGGGTTGTCAAAGCTCCAGGTAGCCCTCAAGGGTTCCTGGCCTCTCCCTGGTCACTATTCCTCACTGTGCCTTTATGGCTCTGGGGAAAGAAGCAGGGTCTGTGTTGGATGTCTGACCCTCCTGGGCCCCTTAGCAAACAGCGTGCTGGCACCATCTGTCCCTCCAAGGCCCTGGGAGGACGAAATGAGTGCACACATCTCAAGCCCCAGGATACACAGGCACTACTTAAATGACGGTTCCTGAGCTGCGCTGGAGGGGAGGAAGTATATATTTCCCATAAACAGACTCCTAAGCAGTGTTTTTCGTTTTTTCTGTTTTCTTTCCTGCCAGTGATGCTCAAACTGTAAAGTACCTGGTGAGCTTGTGAAAAATGCAGATTCCTATTTCCACCTACAGATATCCTGAATGTTTAGTATGAGCTAGACCCCAGGAACATGGAATTTAACAAGTGCTGCAGGTGATCTGGAAGCATTCTTAGGGAAGGGTCGCCCTCAGGGAGGCCAGAGTGGGCAGGCGAGGCCACAGCTGCTCCAAGCAGGCCTGGAGGTGGGAGCTGGGCTGAAGCCCAAGCAAAGGGGGCCCTGCATGGAGGGATCAGGGGTCACAATCAAGGCTCTTAGCAAGCCCAGTATCAAAGTTCCTTTTAAAGCACCAAGCAGCGTTAGCAGCCGGACAGCTTGGGATTAGGGGAAGCCGGTGCTGGGGGAGGTGTCCAAGCTTTTGCTGAGGAGCGAGCTAGCCCCTGGCCCCTGGCAGTGTACCTGCTGCAGAGCAGAGGCTCCCTCAAAGTGGATGCACTTGGCGACTTCCCCAGCACCAGCCTGACACAGCCCAGGTACTCCAAATATATCTGTTGGTGGAAGAAAGGACAGAAGGAAATAAGAAAATTTTAAGTGTCCCAACTTAGGCACCAGATAGTGCAAATCATTTAATAATTGCCTTCTCCTTCAAAGTGTCTTAGTCCCTGCTGCTCCCCAGCTCAGAGACCTTCACAGCCACAGACCCAGCATGATGGTGGGGAGAAGGCAGCTGGGTCAGGCCGAGGAGTTGGGTGAGGTGGGGGAGGGAAGAAATGCCCAGGTGCGAGGCCCTCATGGACTCATGCCCTGCACACCCAGAAGGCCTTCAGACAAGAGGATCAAATGGGACCATGTGTGTGAAAGCATTTTCAAAATTGCCTTATCCTTTATATGTGCAATGAGGCATTCAACTGTTTAATGACCAAAATATTTTTTTTAAATAAAATAAAACTTCAGAAACATTAAAAAGCCATTTAGTAGAATGGTTAAACTGGAAAGGATTATAGCTGAATAACTAAATGCAACCATTGTCCCAAAGACATTCCCTAATTGCCCCCAAATACCACTGAGAAGTGCCCCCTAGCGAGTCTATGTGCCTGCACTGTGGGTAATACTATATGAGAGGAAGACGGAAAGGGCCTCGATGACGCTGTGATAAAGCCACCCAATTAAATGCACCAAACCAGCATCCAGGAAAGCTGGAATTCTCTGGTAACATAACCTCACTCATAACATAATTTCCCATTACAAAAGTTTAGCCAAATAGATTCTAGTTAAACCACAAAATTAACATCTTTTCCAATATCGAACATGTTTCATTACAAGAAAAATCATCCTGTCTGTTCCTACAGTATGTGTACTTAAGTTTATAACCTCATCAGTGAAGCTCCATATTTTGTCACTCAGGGATTTGTTGAAATTTAATAAATCTCTTTGCTGCTAAAATGTGAGTGAACACTGATCGGGATGAGCTGGGCTGGGGTGCCAATCGGGGGAGAGGTCGTAAGTGAGGCACTTGAGGGAGCTGAAACAGCCAAGGGCTGCCTCTAGGAAGCCAGCGGGCTCCTGGATGGCACCAGGCAGATTTAATCAATGGCTTCGAGGTGCCTCCTGAAATGAAGTGTCATCAATGACCCTGCCTCACAGGAAGGGCACTCTGATTTTCCTCACATATCCATTTGTTGAGGTGGAGAGAAAGCAAAGAGGAATGCTCAGTGCAGGTCAAAAGGTCTAAAGATGGGCACAGGAGGGCATTGTCTGGAAGGCGCCATCTCAAGGGCCTGCGAGTCTACCCCTTAGCCCACCACTTTTCTCTCTTTCTTTCCAGCTTTATTGAGCTATAATTCACATATCATAAAATTCACCTAGTTAAGTGTACAATTCAATGGTTTTTAGTGTATACCCACAGAGGTGTGCAACCTCAACACAATTTATTTGAGACATTTTCATGGTCCCCAAAAGGAAACCCAACACCCATTAGCAGTCATTTTCAAATCTCCCCATCCCTAGGCAAATACCAATCTACATTCTGTCTCTACAGATTTGTCTGTTTTGGACATTTCACATAAATGAAATCATACAGTGTGTGGTCCTTTGTGACTGGCTTCTCCACTGAGCACAATGTTTTCAAGGTTCATCCATGCCGTAGCATGTGTCAGAACTTCATTCTTTTTCATTACTAAATACTATTCCATTATACGGATATACCACATTTTACTTATCCATTCATCAGTTGGTGGACATTTGGGTTGTTTCCACTTTCTGGCTATTATGAATAATGGTATTATGAAAATCATGTACAAGATTTTCGTGTATGTGTAGACAAATGTTTTTATTTCTCTTGGGTATAGAGTAGACCCAGCAGTGGAATTGCTGGTCATTTGGCAATTCTATATGTAACTTTTTGAGGAACTGACAAACTGTCTTCCACAGCAGCTACAGCGTTTTACATGCCCACCAGGAATGTCTGAGGGCTCCCATCTCTCCACATCCCTCACCAACACTTATTTTCCATTTTTTTTATTATGGCCATCCTGATGGGTGTGAAGCAATATGTTATTGTGGTTTTGACTTGCATTTCCTTAATGACCTTAATGTTGAACATCTTTTCATGTGCTTGCTGGCCATTTGTGTACCTTTTTTGGAGAAAAGTCTATCCAAGTCCTTTTCCCACTTTTCAATTGAATTACTTACCTTTTTATTGTTGAGTTGTAAGAGTTTGTTTTATATTCTGGATGGTAAATTTTTATCAGATATATGATATACAAATATTTTCCCCCATTCTGTAGGTTTTTTCACTTTCTTGATAATGTCCTTTAATGCAAAAAAGTTTTTAATTTTGATGAAGTATAATTTATCTATTTTCTTTCTTTGTTGCTCATGCTTTTGGAGTCAAATCTAAGAACCCATTGCTTAACCCAAAGTCATAAAGAATTATTCCTTTATGACTTCTTGAAGAGTTTTATAGTTTTAGCTCCTATATTCAGTTCCATCGGTTAATTTTTAAGGTGTGAGGAAGGGCTTCAGCTTTCAGCATTTGCAACTAGATACACAATTGTCCCGGTACCATTAGTTTAAAAGACTACTATTTCTCCCACTGAATTATTGGTACCCTTGTCAAAAATCTATTGACCATAAATGTAAGGGTTTAATTTCTGGACCATTAACACATTTTGTTGATCTTTATGTTTATCCTTATGCCACACACACTGTCTTTATTACTGTAGCTTTGTAGTAAGTTTTAAAATCGGGATGTGTGTGTCCTCCTTGTGTTCTTTTTCAATTTTGTTTTTCCTGTTCTGTCTCTTATAGTTTTGTATAAATTTTGGAATCAGTTTATAGATTTTGTAAAAAACATAATTCCAACTGGGATTTTGACAGGGATTGAACTGCATCTGTAGGTCAGTTTAGGCAGTATCGGCATCTAAACAATATGACGTGTTCGATCCTTGAGCAAGGGGTGTCTTTCCATTTCTTCAGATCTTTAATTTCTTTCAACAGTGTTTTGTAGTTTTCAACATACAAGTCTTTCACTTCTTTCATTTAATTTATCCCTAAGTATTTTATTCTTTTTGATGTTGTGGTAAATGAAATTGTATTCTTAATCTCATTTTTGGATTATTCATTGCTAGTGTATAGAAATGCTATTGATTTTGACGTATTGATCTTGTATCATGCAAGTTTTCTGAATTTCTTTATTGAGTCTATGAGATTTTTAGTGGAATCTTTAGGATTTTCTGATATAAGAAAATAAAGGATTCTTTACATAAGATCATGTTTTATGTGAGTAGAAATCATTTTACTTCTTCTCTTCCAATCTGGATGGCCTTTATTTCTCTTTTCACACCCACACCGACTCCCACTATACATTGGAAACTGCAGGAGAGCATTTTCCTTCTGCAACATCCTACCAGCACTCTCTACTAATAATCTTAACATTGATATCACCGCAGAGGAGAAATGCTTAGTGAAATTCCATTGTTTATCACAGAACATATATTGAAGGGTGCATTCAGAACTAAGAGGCAATAAATTGATAACTGACACACCACCACAAGTAAAATCCACAACTCTTCCTCTGGGTGTTGGGGGATTAAAGGAATATTTAGATTTGAAGAACAGATACACTCATTTTACGTACTATAATTTTTTAATTTTCACAATCCTGGAAAGATAGGTATGCATACTCCCATTTTATGCTTGTGGAAATGAAAGCACAGAAATATTACAATTATTACTCCAGAGTCATACACATCTAGCAGGAGTGACATCTCTTGTTGCATCAGGACCCCACTGAGTGCTAAGTGTGTGTTTTGGCCATTGTATGACACTGTCTTCAGCTGATATTTGTTACAAAGACTATTTTGGGGGAATTCCAATCTAGTAGAGGAAAAAGTAGAAATGCCTCCCCAAAACCTGACACCAAAGGGATGAGAACATGCGATGTTTTCAATGCTAACATCAAACAAGAAGTCCAGTGACCAATGTGACAAATAAAAACAATTCACAGACTGTGCTGAGAGTCATTGCATTTTACTCTGAGGACGGGTGGAATATAATTTAGACGGCTTTCTATATGTCATACTGAATTTCTCATTTTGGGCCAAATTTATTAAGGCTGCTAGCAAAAACAGATGGAAAGCTCTACACTCTTTTCTGCTACAGTGAGAAAATATAAAAGTATGATATCACATAAAATAATGGATGCCCAACCTAATAAGAAGTATAACCTGCTCATAGAGAAGCATAACTCCCCAAGAGTCTCTTTGAATTTTCTGATTTCTAGTGTCGTAGAACTGCAAGAAGACTTGCTCTTCTGCTCCAGTCTGGAGGAGGGCTTCAGAGAAGTGGAACTAAAAGCCAGAACGACGTGTTGGTTGAGGTATTTACTGGCAATGACAGATCACATGTCAGGTTCCAGTGGGTCAGAACTGAAATGATAGCACTACCTCCTTACAGATTGTCTTTTCCTTGGCAAGTAAATAGTTCCATCCATCTGACAAATATTCACTGAGCAGGTAACATGTCCAAAGCATTGCAAGAAAGACTGAGGGACTCAATTTAATCAGAAGTCTTCAGCTCAAGGGCACCAATTAAAAGTCTCCTATAAAGTAGGCAGATGGTAAATGGTTTTTGCAAGCCCGGGGAAGGAAAGACTTGATCATGCAGATGCTCCCACTTGGTTAGTGTTTCCAAAGATAAATGTAAGTAAGCTCAGGACTGAAAATCATGCATCTGTAGAATGGGTATAACCCATGCCCTGGGCAGCTGCCAGGAAGCTGATAGACTAGACTACTTAAAGAATCCAGTGCATGGTTGGGAACCAACAAGGGTCCTTTTCACCCTTCCAGATCCCACAACTGGAAAATCCCAGAATAGTTCATCCTCAGTTGAAATTTTAAACACATTTATTACAAGCACTATAAGCATGGTGGGTTGTCTCACCTCAGCTCTCCCAGGATCATTGTCCTCAGGAAATCCCAGGCCAGTGCATCAGGAGCTGTGACTGCAGCCTGGGTGCCTGAGGCAACGTGCTAACTGACTCACCCAGAGGACCCCAGCCCTGGGCAAACAGAGACCCAGCCTCACTCCTAACGTACAGCTCCAACCTTGGGTGCCAATTACCGTTCTTAAAGGAGTACTACAGGAAATGATTAACATGAACTGGAGAAATTCTTCATTGCATATATGTTCTCAGTCACAAGGAAATTAAATAAGGTAATTCCTAGGTAACATTAAATAGTATCTCATAGTTGTATTCTCAACGCAAAGACAGGAGGCTGCTGCTAACCATTGCTCCCTAGAGCCCAAGAACCGTAGGAGCAGGTTTTAGATGAATCACCCATCTAATTTAACCTTCACAACAACCTACCAGAAAGGTATCGTTATCTCCTTTTTCTGACAGACAGAGGGGAATGGGAGGTACTGAGTCTCGTAGAAGCAGGTGATAACCTTTTAAACCGCAAAGTTGAGACTGAAACCAGCTCTTACTGATTACAAAGTCTGTCTTCCCTATTTTTGCTGTCAACCTCTGTCAACAGCAACATTGTACTTTCTGACAGGAACCATTGTGTCCTTCATAACTCAGCCATGACCCAATTAAGAATCCTTTACCTTAATTACCTTAATTAGGCTAAAGACATCATCTTTACATGCTGATCAGCCTCCGGGCCACAGTGCCTGCTCTGTGAACACCATCTGTAGCCTCAGCAAGGGGGCTGTGTGCGAGGTGAAAAGGGGGCTGAGTCTAGAAGGACAAAGCCTGGCCCGTGGGACTGGCTCTGCCGCTTACTGGGGCCTCGTGCGAGGCACTCAGCTTCTCAGAGCTTTGTAATACTCCTAACCTTCCCACCTCACAAGGCCTCTGTCAGGATGTGTCACACTTTGTAAATGGAAAATCTTTCGGAATAAGGGTTCCTCAGAGGAAGTGGCAAGTATCATCTGAGCCCGATGGCACAAGCACAGTCTTACCACATAGTAGGTAACACCCACTAAATTAAACCAAAGAACTAACACATAGAGGGGTCTTTTTAAGTTAACATACAATAAAACAGACTTTTATTGTTGCATGATTTTGTGAAGTTTAACATGTATAGAGATTCATATAAACATGATAATCAGGATACAGAACAGTGCCAACACCCCAAAAATACCCCTTGTGCCATCTCTTTGAAGTCACCACCTCTTTCCACCCTTCACCACTGATCTGTTCTCTGTCACTATAGTTTGTCTCTTCGAGAATGTCGCATAAATGAAATGACACAATATGTAACCTTTGAGCCTGGCTTCTTTCCCTCATCGTGATGTCTGTGAGAGTCATCCACAATATTCTGTGTATCAGCACTTTATTCCTTTGCATTGCTGCATAGTCACCCATGATGTGGACATACCGCGAGTTGCTCAGCCAGTCACCAGCTGGAGGGCATTGGGGTTGTTTTCAGCTGTTGGTGATTGTCAGTAGAACTACTATAAACATTTGCGTACAGATATTTGTGTGAACTACACTGTTGGTTCACTTGGGTAAATAGCTACTAGTGTGATTGTTGGATCATATGATAAGTGTATGTTTAACTTCATAAGAAACTGCCAAACTGCTTTCCCAAGGGCTATGCCGTTTTACAGTCCCACCAGTAGTCTATCTCGCTGCTGCACGTCTTCACCAGCACTCAACAGGGTCAGTATTTTTAGTCGTTCTGATAGGTGTGCAGTTGTATCTCATTGTGGTTTTAATTTGCGTTTCTATAGTGGCTAATGATGTTGAACCTCTTTTCATGTGCTTATTTACCATTTGTATATACTCTTTGATGAAGTGTCTATTCAGGTCTTTTGCCCACTTTTTAGCTGGGTAATTCGTTTTCTTATTCTCGAGTTTGAGGGTTCTTTACACGTTCTGGACAAATGTCCTTTGTTGTAC
Source organism: Equus quagga (assembly GCF_021613505.1). NCBI lineage: Eukaryota > Metazoa > Chordata > Mammalia > Perissodactyla > Equidae > Equus > Equus quagga. The sequence goes on from NC_060270.1 coordinate 63,248,492, forward strand.
ATTCAACATACAAATATTTTCTCTCAATTTATTGTCTGTCTTTTCATTCTGTTAACTGTATTTTACAAAACAAGTTCTTTTTTAAATTTTGATAAATTTCAATTTAACAATTTTTTCTTTTATGGTTTGTGGTTGGTGTCTTATATAAGTACTCACTGCCTAATCCCAGGACAAGAAGATTAACTTCTATATTTCTTTTAAAATTGTATAGTTTTAAGTTACATATTCAAATCTATACTGCATTTTGAGTTAAATTTTTATATCAATCTTTTTTTGCATTTGGATGTACAATTGATCAAATACCTTACTGAGAAAAGTATCCCTTCTCCATTCTGTTCCTAGACTTTCCTCAAAAGACCCTTGGGCGAGTCCACATAGGCTTTCTACTCTGTTCCTTCGATTTGCATGTCTATCCGTTTGGAAATCCCACACTGACTTCATTACTGCAGCTTTGTAGGAAGTCTGGGCATCAGGTAATGTGATTCCTCTAACTGTCTTCTTCTTTTTTCAAAATTATCTTGGTTATTCTAGTTCCTTTGACTTTCCATATACATTCTATAATCAGCTTGTCTATATTTATAAACATCCTGCCAGGACTTTGACTGGGATTGTATTTAACCTGTAAATCAATTTGGGGAGAAGTGGCATCTTTATATTGTTGATTCTTCCAATTCATAAACATAATATAACTCTCCATTTATTTAGGTCTAAATAAGAAATCACAGATTTTTTTCCATCAACATTTGGTGGTTATTAGCACTCAGATTCCCTACATGTTTTGTTACATTTATGTTCAGTATTTCATTTGTTAGACTTATTGTAAATGGTATTATCATTTAAATTTCATTTTTCTATTGTACATTACAGGTAAATAGAAATATGGTTGATTTTTTGTGTGATTTTGAATACTACAACTTTGCTAAATCCACTTCTTATTTCCAGGAAGGGTGTGGAAGTTTTCCTGTGTATGTGTGTGTTGTCAATTCTTTGAGCTTTTCTATACAATCATGACATCTGAGAATAGAAACAGTTTTATTTCTTCCATTCCAATCCATATGCTTTGTATTTCTTTTTCTTATCTTATTGCAGTGGCGTAATTCCAGTACCATGTTGATAGGAATAGTGAGCCCTGCTTTGTCTCTAACATGGGGGCAAAACATTCCATCTTTCATCACTAAACATACTGAGTGCTGAAGGTTTTTAGTAGAATCCCTTTATCAGATTGAGGAATTTCCCATCTATCCCTAGTTTTATTAGAGTTTTTATCATTAATGAAGGTTGAATTTTGTTCAATGCTTTTTCTGATACTGGTATGATGATGTGTTTTTCCTTCTTCAGACTGTTGATATGGTGGATTACATTGCCGACTTCAGAATATTTAACCAGTCTTGAATTCTTAGGATAAAACTCTACCTGTTCATGGTCTATTATTTTTTTTCATATATTGCTTGGACATATATTTACTAATATTTTGTTGAAAAGTTTACGTTAGTTTTTCATGAGGAATATCAGTAATTTTCTCTTCTTGCACTGCCTTTGTTTTCAGTATCAGCAAAATTTCTAACATCACAAAATAAAAGCTTGTCTTCAACTTGCTGAAAGAGGTATGTTTAATTGGTGTAATGTCATCTTTAAATGTTCAGTAGACATCTTCAGTGAAGCTACACAGGCTTGATTTTTAATTGGAAGGTTTTTAACTAAAAATTCAATGTCTTTCATAATTGTAGCACCATTTGGGTTATCTATTCAGTCTTGGATGAGTTTTGGTAGTTTGCATGTTTCCAGGAATTGGTCTTTTTCATCTCACTTGTGGAATTTATGTGCCTCGAGTTGTTCATATTGTTCCTTATTATCCTTTAATGCTTGCAAACTCCGAAAGGATATCCCTTTTTTCATTCTTGATAGTGGTAATTTATGTCTCCTTTCCTTTCAATTTGTTAGTCTTGCTGCACACGTCAATGTCATTGCCTCTTCTAAGAACTAACTTTTGCATTTATTAATTTTTTTTCAGTTTTCAATTTTATTGATTTCTGCTTTTATGGCTACTAATTCCTCCTTTTGCTTGCTTTGATTTTTTTTTGTTTTAATTTTTTTTAGTTTATTGAGATGGCAGCTTAGGCTCCTGAGATGAGAAAGTTTTCTTTTTTTATTGAGGTATAATTGACATGAAACATTATGTTAGTTTCAGGTGTACAACATGATTCAGTATTTGTGTACGTTGCTAAATGATCACCACAATAAGTCTAGTTACATCCATCACCATACATGGTTACAAAACACTTTTTTCCTAAGATGAGAACCTTTAAGATCTACTCTCAGCAACTTCCAAATATGCAATACAGTGTTATTAACTACAGTCACCATGCTGTACATTACATCCCCATGACATATTTATTTTATAACAGGAAGTCTGTATCTTTTGACCTCCTTCACCCATTTCACCTACCCCTCAACCCCCACCTCTGGCAGCCACCAATCTGTTCTCTGTATCTTGAGCTTGCTTTTTGTTTGTATGTTTGTTTTTAGATTCCACATATAAATGAGATGATACAGTATTTGTCTTTCTCTGTCTGACTTATTCCACTTAGCATAATGCCGTCAAGGTCCACCTACATTGTGGCAAATGGCAAGATGTCCTTCTTTTTTACGACTGAATAATATTTTATTATATATATACACACACCACATTTTTTTAATCCATTAATCCATTGATGGAAACTTAGGTTGTTTCCAAATTGTAAATAATGCTGCTGTGAACATTGGGGTACAGATGTCTTTTCAAGTTAGCATTTGCATTTTTTCCAGATAAATATCCAGAAGGGGAATTGTTAGGTCATATGAGTGTTCTACTTTTAGTTTTTTGAAGAAATTCCTACTGTTTTTCATAGTGGCTGCACCAATTTACATTCTCACCAACAGTGGGCAAGGGTTCCATTTTCTCCATGTTCTCGCCAACACTTGTCGTTTCTTGCCTTTTTGATAATAGCCATTCTAACAGGTATGAGAAGATATCTCATTGTGGTTTTGATTTGCATTTCCATGATGGTTAGTGATGTTGAGAAACTTTTCATGTACCTGTTGGCCATCTTTATGTCTTCTTTGGAAAAATGTTTATTCAGATCCTCTGCCCATTTTTTAATCAGATTGTGCTTTTTCTCTTGAGTTGTGTGGGTTCTTTATATATTTTGGATGTTGACCCCTCATCAGGTATGTGATTTGCAAACATTTTCTCCCATTCAGTAGGTTGCCTTTTTGTTTTTTTCATGGTTTCCTTTGCTGTGCAGAAGATTTTTTGTCTGACGTATTCCCACCTGTTTATTTTTGCTTTTGTTGCCTTTCCTTTGGTGTCAAATCCAAAAAATCATCACCAGGACTGATGTTAAGGAGCTTATCACCTATGTTCCTTCTAAGAGTTTTATGGTTTCAGGTCTTATGTTCAAATCTTTAATCTATTAGAGTTCATTTTTGTGTATGGTGTAAGAGGGTCGTCTGGTTTCATTCTTTTCCTTGTGGCTGTTCAGTTTTCCCAACACCATTTATTGAAGAGACTGTCCTTTCCCTACTGTATATTCTTTTCTCCTTTGTCATAAATTAATTAACCATTTATGTGTGGTTTTATTTCTAGGCTCTCTATTCTGTTTCATTGATCTATATGTCTGTTTTTGTGACAATATCCTACTCTTTTGATTACAATGGCTTTGTAATATAGTTTGAAATCAGAAGTGTGATGTCTCCAGCTTTGTTCTTTCTCTGGATTGCCTTGGCTATTCAGGGTCTTTTGTGGTTTCATACAAATTTCAGGATTGTTTGTTTTATTTCTGTGAAAAATGCCATTAGAATTTTGATAAGGATTGCATTGAATCTGTAAATTCCTTTGGGTAGTATGAATATTTTAACAATATTAATTCTTTCAATCCTTGAGCATGGAATATCTTTGCATTTGTTTATTTCTTCTTCAATTTCTTTCATCAGTGTCCTATAGGTTTCAGTGTACAGTTCTTTCACCTCCTTGCTTAAATATATTTCTAGGTATTTTATTCTTGTTAATGCAATTATAAATGCAGTTGTTTTCAGGAATTATGCTTTTCTAATGTACATATTAATGTTATAAAATTCTATCTAAGCACTGCTTTTGCTGCATCCCCCAAATATTGATGTTTTATTTTCATTTTTGTTCAGTTCAAAATATTTTCTAATTTTCTATGAGATTCTTCTTTGATTCATGGGTTATTTGTAAATGTCGTTTAATCTCCAACTGTTAGAAAATATTACTGTTATCGTTCCTTTTTCGATTTCTAGTCTAATTTCATTATGGTTAGAGAACATATTTTGTATGATTTCAATCATTTTACATTTTTAAATTTATTTTACAACCTAGCATGTGGTCTATCTTGGTGAATGTTACATCTGCACTCGGAAAGAATGTGTTCTCTGCTATAATTAGATGGAGAGGTCTGTCAAATTAGATTTCACTGGTTAATGATGATGTCAAATCCTTCTACAGACACCCTTGCTGATTTTCTATATCAACTTCTATCAGCTACCAAGAAAGGGCCAGCCCTGGTGGTCTAGTTGTTAAGATTCAGTGTTCTCACCACCACAGTTCATTTCCTGGTCGGAGTAAACCACAATGCCTGTCTGTGGGCTGTCATACTGTGGTGACTGAATGTTTCTATGATGCTGAAAGCTATGCCACTGGTATTTCAAATACAAGCATCAAGGTCACCCATGATGGACAGGTTTTGGTAGATCTTTCAGACTAAGACACCCTAGGAAAAAGGACCTCACCACCCACTTCTGAAAAAATTGCCCGTGAAAACCCTATGAATAGCAGCAGAGCATTGTCTGACAAAGCACTGGAAGGTGAGAGAATGGTGTAAAAAGACCCCAACCTGAAACTCTGGACTCATTAAATAATAACTCCTCATTCTCCTCTTGCCCCAATCCCCATCAACCACCATTCTATTTTCTGTCTCTAAGAATTTGACAACTCATATGAGTGGAATCACACAATGTTTGTCCTTTTGTTACTGGCTTATCTCACTTAGCAAAATATCTTCAAGATTCGTCCATGTCATTGCATGTGTCAGAATTTCCTTCATTTTGAAGACTAAATAATATTCCATTGAATGTATATACCATAACTGGTTTATCAATTCCTTCCTTGAGTGACATTTGGATTATTGTAACCTTTTGGCTATTGTGACTAACACTGCTATGAACATTGGTGTATGAATATCTGTTTTAGCCTCTGCTTTCAATACTTTTGGGTATATATTTAGTAGTGGAATGGCTGGGTCATGCGCTAATTCTATGTTTAATCTTTTGAGGAATTTCTACACTGTTTTCTGCAGTGGCTGCATCATTTTACATTCCCATCGGCAATGCATAAGGATTCTAATTTTTCCACATCCTTGTCATCACTTGCTATTTTCTGTTTGTTTTTATGTAATAGCATCCTACACTTAATGAACATTTGTATACTTGCTGTGTGTTCTCTCTTATTTCCCTGTACTACTTCCTTCTCTCTCTGCCCCACTAGACTGCGTGGCCTCAACTCAGCCTCTCAGCGTCTAGCACGGCACTTGGTAGACAATAGGATTCAATTAATGTTTGGTGAATAAGTGAATGGCTGAATAAATGAATGCCTGCTAGGGTGAGTGGGTTAATAGCGTTTCTAGCTCATTACTTTGCCACTCCATTTACCCCTCTTTTCTGGGCACGTTTTATGGCCCAGTCTGTGGTCTGTATTGGTGAGCAGTCCATGTGAGCTCGAGGGAAATGTGCATTTTGTAGTTGTTGTATAATACAGTATTCTATAAATGTCAATTAGATCAAGTTGATTGATAGTTCTGGACCAATCAACTATGTCATGACTGATTTCAGCCTGCTAGGCCTGTCAGCTACTGAAAGAGACATGTTGAAATAACCAGCTATAACAATGGATTCCTTTATTTCTACTTTCAGTTCTACCTGCTTTTGCCTCACATATTTTAACACTGTTGTTGATGCACACACATTTAGAATTATTATGTCTTCTTGGAGATTTGATGCTGTGATCATTATGTAATTATCCTCTTTGTGTCTGATAATTTTCTGCATTCTGAACTCTGCTTTGTTTAGAATTAATATATCTACTCCAGCTTGTTTTTTATTAGTGTGAGCATAGTATATCTTTTTCCATCCATTTACTTTTTTTTAACCTATCTGAACATTTATATTTATCGTGAGTTTCTTACAGACAATGGGTGATTGGGTCTTGTTTATATTTTATACACTCTGATAATCTTTGTCTTTTAATTGGTGTATTTATACCATTCAGATTTAAAGTGACTACTGATATAGTTGGCAAATATTCATCATATTGGTTGTTTAATATGTTTTGAATCTCTTCTTTTTGCCTTTATTTTCCTATTTTTCCCACCTTCCCTGGTTGTAATTGAGCATGTGAGATAATCTTATTTTATCTCCTCTACTAGCATATCAATTTTACTTTTTAAATAATAGTAGTCAATTTTTTTAAACTGTGAGTTTGAAATACACTTTTTTAAACTAATCTAAGTCCACTTTCAAATAACATTATACCTTTTGATGTGCAGTGCAGGCATTTTTTAACAACGTATTCCTGTTTACTTCCTCTCACCCATTATGACATCATCTTTATTCATTTCGTTTTCCATATACCTGATATACTGTTATTATTACTTTAAACAAATTCTTTTATTCAGTTAAAGATTTTTAAAAATATTTTATTTTACCTTCATTTATTTATTCTCCAGCACTCTTTCTTTCTTTATCTAGACCTGATTTTCTCATCAATATCATTTCCTTCTCCTAGAATGACTTATTTTAGCAATTTTTGTAGGGTAGATCTGATGGTGATAAAGTTCCTCAGTTTTTGCTTCTCTTTCACTTTGAAGATAATTTTGCTGGATATAGAATTCTAAGTTGGTGGATTTGTTTTTCAACATTTTAAATATTTTACTCCACTCCTTTTATTTGCATGGTTTCTGAAGTCTACCTTTTACCACCTTGTTCCTAAGTTTTCTCTCCTCAGGCTAATTTCAAGATTTTCTCTTTGCCTTTGTCTTCCTGCGATTTGAATGTCATATGCCTAGGTATGGATTCGTTCTAGTGTTCTCTGGGCTTCCCAGATCTGTGTTTTGATGTTTTTCATTAATTTTGGATAGTTGTCAGCCATTATGCCTTTAAATATTTCTTCTGATTTAACTCTCTCTCTTCCCTTCTGGTATTCCAATTGTGCATAAGCTACACATTTTGAAATTTTTCCACCATTCTTGGGTGCTTTGTTTTTTGATTTTCATTATTTTTGTCTTTGCCTTTCAATCTGGGAAGTTTTTGTTGACCTGTCTTCAAAACAACTAATTCTCTCCTCACTCTGTCAGTACTTATGAGCCATCAAAGACATTCTTCATTTTTGTTAGTATTTTTTGTTTATAGTATTTCCTTTAATTCTTTCTTAGAGTTTATATTTCTCTGCTTGCATTACTCATCTATTCTTGCCTGCTGTCTACTTTTTAAATTGCATCCTTAACATATTAATCTTAGTTCCTTTAAATCCCCTGTCTGATAATGCCAACATCTGTATCGTGTATGAGCCTGCTTCTGATGATGTCTCTTCATTATTTTGTCTATATTAAATAAATATAGCATATTGTCTAATTCACTCTGATGCTTACTCTTTTTGCCTGATCAATATCTCTTAGAGATATTTTTGTATCAGTTCACAGAAAGCTACTCCACTTCTCTCGTTGGTGGTGGTGATGTTATGCCTTCTGGCATGCCTTGTGTTTCTCTTTATTGGAAGCTGAACTTGATGTATCAAGTAATAGGAACTAAGGGAAATAGCACTTGAGTGTAAGGATTTGTGTCACTCTGGCTAGAAGTTCAGCTATGTGTAATGTTTGCTCTAACTGTAGGTGCCACAAGCGTCCAACTCTTCCAGTGTTCTTCTTCTTCTCCCCTGTTAACTTTGTGCTTCCCCAATACTCCTCCCCACAGAGAGTCTGCACATTGTAGCTCCTGGAGCTGTAATCCTCTTTCATTATGCTGGAGCTCCGTTGGTGTGGTGGAAAGACATGAGGAGAGAGAGCATGCTCTAATCTGAGGATTAAATCCCTGTCTTTCAGTGGACCAGTATCTCTGGGCTGGGAGCTTCAAAAGAGTTAGCTTTTTCAATTTTTTTACTCTTAGGTTAGATAGGAATCCTAGAGAGGGCTGGAGACGGAAAAATGCTCTTCCTTCAGGCAAGAAGAGGTGCTGGAGAAGTCTTCTCCCCCAGAGAGAAGCCTCTGTTAAGTAGAACACTCTGGGTACATTTCACAAGGGTTTATCTTCACTTTCCACTGCCAAATTCACTACAATTTTTTCTTGAGAATATGGTGGTTCCTGGAGGTCAAACCAACAAAAGTATGGGGGCCTCCTAAGACTGAAGCCCCCAGGAGTTTCACTCTCACACTAGTCCATACTCAGCCTCCAGGAGTTTGCCAAAATTGCCATTTATGTGAGATCTGATCAGTTTATGGCTCCAGCAGCTTCTGCTCCAGGTGAGCACATCTGGGCTGTGACTCTGGATTTTCCATCTCTCCAGACAGTATGGGACTGAACAGAAGCTCCACCATCAGAAAATATATGAGCAGCCTTCTCCATGGTCTCTCTTTAAATTTTTGAAAATTATTTGTTGAGTGCCATCACCATGGCCTAGTGGTTAAGTTTGGCATGCTCCACTTCAGCAGCCCTGGGTTCACAGGCCGAGATCTGGGGCATGGACCTACACTACTCCTCAGCCATGCTGTGGTGGCATCCCAGATATGAAAATAGAGAAAGGTTGGCACAAATGTTAGCTCAGGGCTAATCTTTTTCAAGCCAAAAAAAAAAAAAGCAGAAAGAAAGACAGGAGGATTGGTAACAGATGTTAGCTCAGGGCTAATCTTCCTGAGCAAAAATAAAAATTATTTGTTTATTGATAGATAGCTAAATTCACATTGTTAAAAAATAAAAAATAATGCGGGCCGGCCCCATGGCCCAATGGTTAAGTTTGCACGCTTGGCTTTGGTGGTCTGGGGTTTTGCAGGTTTGGATCATGGGAGCAGACCTAGCGCTACTCATCAGGCCATGCTAAGGCAGCATCCTACGTAGAAGAACTAGAAAGACCTACAACTAAGATATACAGCTATGTACTTGGGGTATTTGGGGAGAAGAAGAAGAAGATGAAGGAGAAGAAGAAGAAAAAGAAAAAGGAAGATTGGCAATAGATGTTAGCTCAGGTGTCAATCTTTAAAAAAAAAAAAAAACAGAACACTATAAAATGTATGCTTTGAAAAGACCCCCGCTGTCTACCCAGTTCTCACCACAACCACTTGTGAGTAACCACAGTTATTAGTTTCTTCTATATCTTTCTCCTTTCTTTATGTACATACAGCAAATTAATAGTATTTCTTAGTACTCTGCCTCATTTAAATAAATATAGCATACTGTACAATTCACTCTGATGCTTACTCTTTTGGCCTGATCAATATCTCTTAGAGACATTTTCGTATCAGTTCACAGAAAGCTACCCCACTTCTTTCTGTGGCTGCAGAGATCTCATTGTATAAACACATTGTCTCATATTGATGAATATTTGGGTCATTTTCCATCTTTTGCTACAACAAACTACTTCAATTAATAATCTTGTGCATACTTTCTTTTGAGCACACACGTGCATAACTGTAGGATAAATTCTCAGAAAAGGTACTGCAGAGTCAATGATATCTCCACCTGTACCTTTGCTTAAATATTTCCCAGCTGCCGTACTTAGAGGTGGCACTATTTTTTTATTCCCACTGATAACCTGTGACAGTGAGTACCTTTTCCCCACAGCCTCCTCACAGCCAGTGGTTGCATCCTTCTGAGGGGAGCTATTCCAACGCCACACAATGGGCTAGGTTAGATGAATCGCTCTACTTGCCCAACATCAGCTCACCAACCTAGCCACCATTTACCCTCCTGTAACTGCCAGAGGTGCACGACAGAGACTTGCAAAAGATCCTCAACTCTGCTGTGCCTTGACGAGAACACCAGCCACTCTCAGGAGGAGACTGACGCCACTCTAGGTCTATTTTTCTTTTCTTTTTTCTAAAGTATTTTTTACTGTGGTCATAATAGTTTATAGCATAGTGAGATTTCAGTTGTACATTATTATTTTTCATACATCATATAAGTATGCCCCTTCACCCCTTGTGCCCACCCTCCACCCCCCTTCCCCTGGGAACCACTAATTTATTCTCTCTGTCCGTAGTTTGTTCATATTCCACATATGAATAAAATCATACGGTATTTGTCTTTTTCTGTCTGGCTTATTTTGCTTAACATGATGCCCTCAAGGTTCCTCCATGTGGTTGTAAATGGGACAATTCCATCTTTTTTATGGCTGAGTAGTATTCCATCATATATATACACCACATCTTCTTTATCTAATCATCAGTCGATGGGCACTTGGGTTGCTTCCACATCTTGGCTATTGTGAATAATGTAGTGAACATAGGGGTGCATAAGTCTCTTTGAATTGTTGACTCCAAGTTCTTTGGGTAAATACCCAGTAGTGAGCTAGGTAAGTCATATGGTATTTCTATTTATAATTTTTGAGAAATCTCCATGCTGTTTTCCACAGTGGCTGCACCAGTTTGCATTCCCACCAGCAGTGTATGAGGGTTCTCTTTTCCGCACAACCTCTCCAACATTTGTCATTTTTTGTCTTGGTGATTATAGCCATTCTAACGGGTGTAAGATGATATCTAAGTGTAGTTTTGATTTATATTTCCCTGAGGATTAGTGATGTGGAGCAACTTTTCATGTGCCTATTGGCCATCTGTATATCTTCTTTGGAAAAAATGTCTGTTCACATCTTCTGTCCACTTTCTGATTGAGTTGTTTGTTTTTTTGTAGTTCATTTGTGTGAGATCTTTATATTTTATAGAGATTAACCCCTAATTTGATATGTGATTGGCAAATATTTTCTCCCAGTTGGTGGGTTGTTTTTTTTTTTTATTTTGATCGTAGTTTCCTTTGCTTTCCAGAAGCTCTTTAATCTGATGAAGTCTCACTTGTTTATTTTTTCTTTTGTTTCCCTTGTCTGAGTAGATATGGTATTCGAAAAGATCCTTCTAAGTCTGATGTCAAAGAGTGTACCGCCTGTATTCTCTTCCAGAAGTTTTATGGTTTCAGATCTTGCCTTCAAGTCTTTGGTCCATTTTGAGCCTATTTTATGCATGGGGAAAGATAATGGTCTACTTTCATTCTTTTGCATGTGGCTGTCCAGTTTTCCCAGAATCATTTATTGAAGAGGCTTTCCTTTCTCCATTGTATATTCTTGGCTCCCTTATTGAAGATTAGCTGTCCATAGATGTGTGGTTTTATTTCTGGGCTTTCAATTCTGTTCCATTGATCTGTGTGTCTGTTCTTGTATCAGTACCATGCTGTTTTGATTACTATAGCTTTGCAATATGTTTTGAAGTCAGGGTTGCCATGTCACCAGTTTATTCTTGTTTTCCAGTATTGCTTTGAATATTTGGGATGTTTTGTTGCCCCATGTGAATTTTAAGACTCTTTGTTCTATTTCTGTGAAGAATGTCATTGGGATTCTGATTGGGATTGCATTTAATCTGTAGATTGCTTTAGGTAGTATGGACATTTTAACTATGTTTATTCTTTCAATCCATGTGCATGGAATATCTTTCCACTTCTTTATGTCATTATCGATTTCTTTCAGTAATGTCTTACAGTTCTCTTTGTATAGGTCTTTCACTTCCTTGGTTAAATTTATTCCTAGATATTTTATTCTTTTTGTTGCAATTGTAAATGGAATTGTATTCTTGAGTTCTTGTTCTGTTAGTTCATTCTCTGAGTGTAGAAATGGTACTGATTTTTGTAAGTTGACTTTTTACCCTGCAATTTTGGTGTTGTTGTTGATTATTTCTAATAGTTTTCCAGTGGATTCTTTAGGGTTTCCTATATATAAAATCACGTCATCTGCAAACAGCGAGAGTTTCACTTCTTCATTGCCTATTTGGATTCCTTTTATTTCTTTTTCTTGCCTAACTGCTCTGGCCAAAACCTCCAGTACTATGTTGAATAAGAGTAGTGATAGAGGGCATCCTTGTCTTGTTCCTGTTCTCAGAGGGATGGCTTTCAGCTTTTCACCATTAAGTATGATGTTGGCTGTGGGTTTGTCATATATGGCCTTTATTATGTTGAGATAATTTCCTTCTATGCCTCTGTTATTGAGAGTTTTTATCAAGAATGGATGTTAGATCTCATCAAATGATTTCTCTGCATGTGTGGAGATTATTGTGTGGTTTTTGATCCTCATTTTTTAATGTGGTGTATCACGTTGATTGATTTGCAGATGTTGAACCATTCTTGTGTCCCTGGTGTGAATCCCACTTGATCGTGGTGCATGATCTTTTTAATGTAATGCTGTATTTGGTTTGCCAATATTTTGTTGAGGATTTTTACATCTATGTTGATCAGCAATATTGTCCTGTAATTTTCCTTCTTTGTGTTGTCCTTGTCTGGCTTTGGTATCAGGGTGATGTTGGCCTTGTAGAAAGTGTTAGGAATATTTCCATCTTCCTCAATTTTTTGAATAGTTTGAGAAGAATGGATAATACATCTTCTTTAACTATTTGGTAGAATTCTCCTGAGAAGCCGTCTGGTCCTGGACTTTTATTTTGGGGGAGGTTTTTGATAACAGTTTCAATCTCTTTACTTGTGATTGGTCTATTCAGATTCTCTATTTCCTCTTGATTCAGTCTTGGGAGGTTGTAAGAGTCTAAGAATTTATCCATTTCTTCTACATTGTCTAGTTTGTTGGCATATAGTTTTTCATAATATTCTCTTATAATCTTTTGTATTTCAGTGGTACCTGTTGTAATTTCTCCTCTTTCATTTCTAATTTTATTTATTTGAGGCTTCTCTCTTTTTTTCTTAGTGAGTCTGGCTAAGGGATTGTCAATTTTGTTTATCTTCTCAAAGAAGCAGCTCCTTGTTTCATTGATCCCTTTCACAGTATTTTTTGTTTCAATTTCATTTATTTCTGCTCTGATTTTTATTATTTCCCTCCTTCTACTGAGTTTGGGCTTTGTTTGTTCTTTTTGTAATTCTGTTAGGTGTAGTTTATTTGAGCTTTTTATTGTTTGTTAACATCGGCCTGTATTCCTATAAATTGCCCTCTTAGGACCACTTTTGCTGCATCTCATTTAACTTGGTGTGGTGTGTTTTCATTATCGTTTGTCTCCAAATACTTTTTGATTTCTCCTTTTATTTCTTTGATGAAACATTGGTTGTTCAGTAGTAGCATGTTGTTTAGTCTCCACAGTTTTTCTCCTTTCCCTGCTTTTTTTTTGTAGTTCATTTATAGTTTCATAGCGTTATGGTCAGAGAACATAGTAGATATGGTTTCAATCTTCTTAAATTTATTGAGGTTTTCCTTGTTTCCCAATATATGGTCTACCCTTGAGAATGTTCCATACACACTCAAGAAGAATGTATACTCTGCTGTTTTTGGATGGAGTACTCTGTCTATATATGTCTATTAACTTCATCTGATCTAGTATTTCATTTAATTCCACTTTCTCCTTCTTGACTTTTTGTCTGAATGATCTATCCATTGAAGTATGGGGGGTGTTGAGGTCCCCTGCTATTATTGTGTTGTTGGTAATATCTCCTTTTAGGTTTGTTAATAGTTGCTTTACATACTTTGATGCTCCTGTGTTTGGTGTATATATGTTTATAAGTGTTATGTCTTCTTGCTGGAGAGTCCCTTTTATCATCAAATACTGCCCCTCTTTATCTCTCATTGCCTTTTTTATCTTGAAGTCTGCTTTATCTAAGTACGGCAGCACCTGTTTTCTTTTGTTTGCCATTAGCTTGGAGTATCATCTTCCATCCCTTCACTCTAAGCCTATGTTTGTCTTTAGAGCAGAGATGTGTTTCCTGGATGCAGCATATTGTTGTGTCTTGTTCTTTAATCCATCCTGCCACTCTGTGTCTTTTGATTGGAGAATTCAATCCATTTACATTTAGAGTGATTATTGATATATAAGGGCTTAATACTGCCATTTTATTGAACGTTTTCCAGTTCTTCTGCATATCCTTTTTTCTTGTCTCATGTATATTGGGCTACCAATTTTACTAGATAGTTTTCTTTGCTGGTTTTCTTCATTTTCTCCTTATCATATACGTCTCTGTTCTAATTATTTGTTTTGTGGCTACCATTAGGTTTGTATAAAAAGTTTCAAAGATGAGATAGTCCATTTTATGATTGCCTCATTTCCTTAGAATATACTGATTCTGTCCATTTCCTCTTCCCCTTCTACATTATTTTTGTCATATCTTATTCCATCTTGTGTTGTGAGTTTGTGGTTAAGGTGATGATATAATTTTTATTTTGATGTTTTCCTTTTCTTTATCCTTTATGTAAGAGTTAAGTGTTTACCAACCTGATCTGATAGAGAGCCACCAATTTCTGATTGTTGTCTACCTATTCATCTCCTTGCTCAGGGATTTGTAGGCCCTTCCCCGTTTTCTTGTTTTTCCCTTCAGGTATGGGAACCTTCTTGAGGATTTCTTGTAGTGGGGGTCTTGTGGTGATGAACTCCCTTAGCTTTTGTTTATCTGGGGAAGTTTTTATTTCTCTGTCATATCTGAAGGAGATTTTCAGTGGATAGAGAATCTTGGCTGGAAGTTTTTGTCTTTCAGGATTTTGAATATATCACTCCACTCTCTCCTAGCCTGTAAGGTTTCTGCTGAGAAATCTGCTGAAAGCCTGATAGGAGTTCCTTTGTAAGTTATTTTCTTCTGCCTTGCTGCCCTCAATAATTTTTCTTTGTCATTGACGCTTGCCAGCTTTACTACTATATGCCTTGCAGTAGGTCTTTTTACATTAACATAATTTGGAGTTCTGGTATCCTCTTTGATGTGGATTTCCATCTCCTTCCCCAGGTTTGGGAAATTCTCAGCTATTACTTTTTTTTTTTTTTAAAGATTGGCACCTGGGCTAACAACTGTTGCCAATCTTTTTTTTTTTTCTGCTTTATCTCCCCAAACCCTCCCTGTACACAGTTGTGTATCTTAGTTGCAGGTCCTTCTAGTTGTGGGATGTAGGACACCACCTCAACATGGCCTGACAAGTGGTGCCATGTCCACACCCAGGATCCAAAATCTGGGCCACCACAGCAGAGTGCGGGAACTTAGCCACTCGGCCATGGAGCCGGCCCCTCAGCTATTACTTTTTTGAACAAGCTTTCTGCTCCATTCTCCTTCTCTTCCGCCTCTTGAATCCCTATAATCCTTATGTTGCATTTCCTAATTGAGTCAGATATTTCTCTGAGAGCATCTTCATTTCTTTTTAGTTTTAGTTCTCTCGTCTCCTCCCTCTGAAGCATTTCTGTAGTATTGTCTTCTAAATTACTAATTTGGTCTTCCATATTGTCATTTTTGTTGTTTAGGAAGTCCAGATTTTGTTTAATCTCATCCATTGTATTTTTCGTCTCCAAAAATTCTGATTGATTCTTCTTTAAAGTTTTAATCTCTTCTGTGAAGAAGCTCCTGAATTCATTAATTTGTCTTTCTGTGTTTTCTTGTAACTCGTTCATTTTTTTTGATAGCTATTTTGAATTCTTTGTCATTTAGGTTGTGGATTTCTGTGTCTTGGGGGTTAGTTTCTGGGTACTTGTCATTTTCCTTCTGGTCTGGATATTTGATATACTTTCTCATATGGCTTTATGGTGTGGATTTTTGCCTCCACATTGCATTATTATCTGGTCACTGCTGCCACCTGCTGCCACTGGGTGGGGATCAGGTGCTGTGTATTCTGGGCGCAGCACAATAAGGGGCTCCCCAGCTCTGGCCACTGAATCCTCTTCTCACCGTGCAATGCTCTGACTGATGGCAGATCTGGAGCACTGTGCAGGGGGAAGGGTGCTCTCCTTCCCCTGAACTTCCCCCAGCTTCCACTTCTCTCTCTGTGTGGAGCTCCGGGAGATTGCAAGACTTCAGTGCCAGGTGGAGGAAGGAACACTTTCTTTTCTTTTCTTTTCTTTTCTTTTTTGAGGAATATTAGCCCTGAGCTAACATCTGCTGCCAATCCTCCTCTTATTGCTGAGGAAGACTGGCCCTGAGCTCACATCCATGCCAGTCTTCCTCTATTTTATATGTAGGACACCTAGCACAGCATGGCTTGCCAAACAGTGCCATGTCTAGACCTGGGATCCGAACCAGCGAACCCCAAGCTGCTGAAGCAGAACATGCGCACCTAATACTGTGCCACCAGGTCAGCCCTGGATCACTTTCTTGTACTTGCATGCCTCCCCCAACCACTGCCTCTATCTTCATGTGGTGCTCTGGGCACTCACAGGGCTCCATGTGCCACTGCTCCTCTCACTGCATCACTCTCCCAGAGAATGTGGGGCTGGAGCACAGGGCTGGAATGCCAGGCAGGAACCGAACACCTCTCCACAGCTGAGCCACTCGTCTAACAGGCCCATCTCTCACTGTGCCACTCTCCCAGCAAACATGGGGTGGAGTGTGGGGCTGGAGTGCCAGGTGGGAACAGAGCACCCCTCCCCAGCTGAGCCACTCCTCTAACTGGCCCCTCTCTTACCGCGCTGCTCTCCTGGTGAACATGGGGCTGGAGCACAGGGCTGGAGAGCTGGGCAGGAACAGAGTGCCCCTCCCCAGCTGAGCCCCTCCTCTAGCCATGTCTCTTCTCTCTCTGCAGAGCTCCTGCTGAGCAGCGTTGCCTTCTTCCAGAGGATCCAGCCTCACCACCACCTTCAGGCATACGGCTGTGTGGGTCTCCCAGACGTCTCCTGTGTTGTATGTGTGTCCTCTGTTGGTGTTTGAATGTCCTTTTGGTTGTATTTTAGAGGAGAGAGCCTCAGGGAAGAGCTCACTCCACCATGATGCTGACGTCACTCCAAGTTCTATTTTTCCTGAGTCCAGATATGAGTCAACATCATATTACTCTCACGTCCCAACTCTGCAAGGGAGTCCAGTCCTCCTTTGCCAGATTTTGATGGGATCCACCCCTTTATCAGCCACAAAGATGCAGTCTCTGATATTCCCATGTGATTCTAACCTGTTATGGTATAGACAGACCCGTGACCTCCACTAAAACTGTGGTGCCTTGCCTTTATGCTCTCTCAGCTTTATGGCCTCTAAAAATAGCAACAGTCTTTTAATCAAGTGCTCACAGGGCACGAAGAGCTATGTGTACAACAATTCAGGGAGGGCTATTTAAGCATGTGGGTTGAGAGGTGGAATACTCTCATTTTACAAACATTAAAACTGAGTTCAGAGACTTAAATGGCCAAAGTTCTCACTGCTCCCAAACTGCAGACTTGGGAATCTAACCTGCCTGTTGAGCTGTCAGTCATTACACAATATGGAGTGCCAGACCCAGCCATGGTGCATTGTCTCCAACATATTCAACCTGAAGTCCACCATCTTCAGTGTCCAGGACTCTTGGGATTTATGTGTGCTTGACCCCAAAGTGCCTGCTTTTAATTCCCCATGAACTTTCCTGTATAAAGGCTATACTTTTGGATTAAACAGTAGGCTTTACTTCTGAAATGAGCGAAAGAATGAAGGTAATGACAAGCTGGAGTGAAAGGTTAACTGTATGTCTGAGTCAATGAATGAGCCTCATGCTACTTTGAGGTAGAGAATTAATTCCCAGGACCTACTTATTGTGCAGACCTGTTCTTGTGGGAGGTGTGATATCCTCCGTGGAGATGAGCTGGAGGAGTGGTAAAAGATGGCTCAGAACACGTGATTCAGGACTCCCTATGACCATAACAGGGGTTTTTGGTGGTTGCTTTCACTGGCGCCTGCTTCACAGCAGTTGGAAAAGACACATGATGGAGGAACTGTCCAGTGTGGCAGCAAAACGAGCGTAGATGTCTCCAATGATCAAAACACTGACCAGAAGTATCCAGGCCTTACTGGTGCATCACCAGGTTCCAGGTCATTTTCCTAACCAAGTGACTGTGTTCCTGCATGGTTGTGTTCCTGCCTCTCCTCCCTCACCACCAGCACTGCTGATATATCTGCAGATAGAAAACTGAGAAAGCAATTCTCAAGAAAAGTGTAATGCCGCACATCAATTTTGGGGAGGTGATGTGGAATAGGGCCAGGACCCTGGCCTACTTTATGCTCTCAAAATTTCATAAATCTCTCACAGTCGATCTGGTGCAAATCTGGGTTATGCCTATTAACGTTCCTGGAGCTATAAGAAACCTTTTAGATTTATTGTTAGCCACATCTGCAAACCAGTCCTGACAGAGGAATGAAACTTAATTGAGTCAGGGTGGCATCTTTTGTTCTGTTGTGTTTAGGGGGCTACACATATGCATGTGTTTTAAAGAAAAGAGGACAGCTGCATTGATTCAAACCCACTGAGGAGAAAGAGAGCTGCTTTGTGCTTTTGCTTTCTTGTCTACCAGTGTTAAATATTCTTTGTGGGTTTTTTTTTTCTCTTTTTCCCCTCTGTACCAGCCTTCTGGGATCCTCTCAATAGGGGCAGAATACTAGGCAAATGACTCTCAGGCATTTGCATTATCAGTATTTTGAGAACTATCTACATCTTGCATTTCATGAGCAAACACAGTTTAGGAGAACGAATACTGGACTTCTAAGTCCCAAGCCTCAGTCCTTGTTCTTTCTTTGTGTTAGTTACCATGATCCTACCCAGAATAATAAACAACTTTCCTTCCTTGAATCAGGAATGAACTGTCACTTGGAACCACTCTCTTTCTAGCCAGGCAGCCTTGTGTAATGCAATGTGTCTGGTTCTTGGGGCTCAGAAGACCATGCACTCAAAATTAGGTCCCCTCACTACCCGCTGTGCAAACCTTGGCAAAGGGCTGCATCCCCTGAGCTCACTGTTCTCATCTGAATGATGCCTGCCTTGTGGGGCTGCTATGAGGGTTAACGTGATCACGTATGTGCGTTGCCTGGCACAGATGGGGCTCTGTGAGCAACATATCCTTCTGATGTGGGGCTGCACTCTTTCCCATCATGGCACAGGCAGCCTAAAACCTAGGGTTGGAATTCTTCAGCTCCTGGTCTCTCCCACCTGCTGTTGCTGACACCCTAAGGTAAAAAAACTGTCCATCCCAGTCTAAACCCTTCAAGGTATTGACTCTTACCCACAGGCCAGGAAGAACAAATGCATTTCATTTTTCTTATCAGATTGAAAAGAAGATTTCTAAACCCAAGCTCTACCTCAGCAGGAAAGCATGTTGTGGTTGATTAATGATGTCTGCCCTGGTCAAGTGAGGCATGAACTGGGTACCTGTGCTACACTTCACCTATCCCTGAGTGATATGGTGATTTCCTCAAAGCTAGCACATGGATTAGTATCCTGGCATCTTTAGTCCCCAGCACAAGGCCTGACATGGAGAATATGTCATATTTGTTTATCGATGGATGGAACCATCTAGAGTTCATTGGATTCTGTTTTAATAACATCCCAGCAGCTGTCTGGTCTGGCATCCTAGACCTGCCAGCAACAGGTATGCTCAGGGCCAACTGAAGACTGAAAATCAGGGAGGAATTCCTGGTGGGAGGTGAAAAAAATAGCAGGAATGAGGGTAAAATCCTTTAGGGGTGTGAGCTAACTAAGATCAAATTAGGGTAGAGAAAGGCAAATTAAATCAAGGTCCAAACTGAGATCTGGTCTACAGAGACAGACAGGCACAGGTCTGAGATTGAGGGCTGGGCAGGTGACAGGGCTGGTTACCAACCAGGCAGTGCCAAGAACTCTTCAGCCCAGGGCACTCAAAAAGGGTCAGGTGCCCCGCTCTGCAGTGACAGCCCCTGTGTGCCCCCTGCCTCAGCACCCATTAGGGTGGAATATTGGTTTGTATCAGCCTCCCCATCTGGACAGTGAGCCCCTTGAGGAGTCCCTTTTTTCGTGTCTGTGTTCTCAGGCCCATCACAAGGCAGCACTTGCAGGAAGCGGGGTACTCAGGATGGGGATCGGCCAATGGAGCCACGGGAGTTAAGGTAACTGGATGCTGATAGATTCATTTAATTCCAGCTCCTGCTGGGACTCTGGGCAGGGCTAAAGAGATATTGACCCACCTTTCTTCTACTAGACCAAGAGAAGGGAGCAGTGTAGAATGCACACACATGGGAATCATGATAATAAGAATACTTATCAAAATGAGCACCTATCGTGCACTAGGAGATTTTGTGTAGTTAGAATATCTGAAATGGAGTTAGGACTGGGGCAAGGAACGGAAGCTTATAGCACCCTGCCCACTGCATGGTAGTCCCTCCCTCAGGCTGTGGTCTCCAAACCATTACCCCTTCTTTCCTGTCATCCTTGCTCTGGTCCCACAGGATCAGAGCTGCAAGACTATGCTGCAGAGCATGGAGTGGTCAGAGTTTGAACCCTTGCTTCACCCTCAACAAATTGTGGAGTTTTGATTGTGTTTGACCTTCCTGTGTCTTCATTTCTTCATCTGGAAAATGTGGGTAATAACACCGCACAGCTCAGTGTAAAGATTAAAAGAAAGCACACATACTAAATACCTGGGACGCAGCAGGTTCGCAAGCCATGGCAGCTATTTTTAATATCCTCGTTATGCTACCTTCATGCCACCAAGCAGTCGTTAGATTCATGTGAGCCTTGGTTTCCTTATCTATAGAAGAGGTCCCCAGACTCCTTTCTTCCATTATCCTAAGGTTCTTAAGAGTAGGTGTAATGTAAGTGAAGAAAATGCATCGCCCAACGATCAGGTGATGCAGTGGCCTTCCCACAACTGTCTGGGTTACCTTCAACCGCACTTGCACCCATCTCAACTGACAAAGAAACTGACACACAGAGGAGCATGTGACTTGCCTGAGTTACATAATAAAAGGATCATATAATTTAGGACTGACAGGTTTTTTAGAGGTCAACCATTTTATGTTTCTTTAAGGATAATAACCCAGCCAATAATAAATGCTAAACAGATTTACAGATTAGTTGGTACTGAGATTTGTAATAGATATAAGACTGCATATACCTTTTTTTTTTTACAGTTAGAAGTTTAAAACCTAAGACTCCAGAGCAAGCCTTCATTATGACTACCATTTCTAAATGATGAGAAAGCGTTAAAAGTTTCTGTGTGAAATGGAGGAGTGGGCGTCAAGGAACCAATTCCCAGGCCTCCCATCACTTAATCCTCCTCTAGCCCTGTGAGGAAGGGATTACCAGCCCTCACTTTCAGATGGGGTCACCAAGTACTTTTGCCTAAAATGACCCATGTGTTAAGTTGAAAACCAGGCTTTCGTGCCCTGATTATCTCTCACTGTTCCGTTGCAATGCTTCCAACTCAAGATGCATTAATCTTCAGGCTCATGGACTGGGTATTCACTGACATTAAGGCATTATTGTTAACTTTATTAGGAGTGAGTCTGTCCTTGTGATTATTTTGGGAAGGAGGAAAAGCAGAAGTCTCCATCTGTATGTCCCTCCTGGGGAGGTTATTGGTGAAATAATGCAACTCAAGCTCTCTTCCTTCTGGCTTCAGCCAATGGGAGGCAGCATCAGGGATCTGAGAGGGGTGACATTTGTCCCCTGGCTCCCTCCTTGCCACCGTCTCGGCAAGCATGTGTTCCTCTCTCTCATCCATGGCTCCTGGTTGGTGACTCTCCTTCCATGGTCATCAGGATTAGCAACCCCACCTGACCCCTTGCTCTTTCAGGAAGGGTCAAAAGTCAGTTTGAAGAAATCTGAAGGAGATACTCTGTAGAAGATTGTTTTGAATGATCTAGTTCTTCCTTATCAAGAAATTGGGAGGATATCAAGTGCTGAGACCTTTGTCACCATATCCTCCTCTAGTCAACTAACTTTACCTGACACAGCACTTATTTCTTCCTTCATTTGCCTTGAAGCAAGTTTAACAGCTCACACACAGAGGGTAAAGCTAGTGCTTATTTCTAAAGATGCTGCACCCCCAAAGCGGGCAGGGGAGGTGTGATACGGATGACATCAGCATTGCTGCTTGTGTTTAAATGCAATGCCTCCGCTTACTCAGGGGCTGTAGCGGGGAGCCTTTGAACACTGGAAATGCGGTTTACTTGATTGGCAAATGGCTTTGTCAAAGAGCAAATATAAGGACTGAATGTGGAAAATGTCCAAGAGCCCATTGATTTTCTGCTTTAAGAATGAAACCATACCCATGGCTGGGATGTCTGATGTTTCCTAGATCCATCACCCTCGACCCTGCTCCACACAGTTGTATCCAGCACAGTGCAGGCAACCAGGCACTGGTTTCTGCCTGCAAACTGGAGAGACATTTTTCACCTCAAGATGGCTGTGACTTTAAAGCAGAGCTTCCTAAGACTTAAAAATGGAAGAGACACACAGAGCAGGTGCCTGGGTTACTGCAATATTAGGTGATTCCAAAGCACTGCAGAGGTCACGAGACGCCCCTTTGTCCCTGGGCGCCTGCTGAGTCCTCCTGCTGTCTGCCCTCCCCCTCCCCATCCCAGCAAAGGGCGTCCTGCATGTCTGCCTCTCACCGTTTCCTCTTTTCACTGTCTTTCTTTGTCACTTTTTCTTTGTACTTTCCCTTATTCATTTCTCTTCTTTCCCCTCTTTCATTGTTTTATTTTGTTAATTTAAAAGTAGCACGCATGCTCATTTTTAAAAAATCAAGCAATATTGACATGGAGAGAATAACAGGAAGGTGCAGACTCTCACCCCCACACAGTCCCCATTCGTGCCTGCTGAGTGGGTGTTCTCACAGAGCAAGGTGCCTCCCGTACAAACAGGAACACACACGGACACTCCTCTATGGACATCCTGCTCTGTGAACTATGCAGAATAATAAGTTAAACTATAAAATAATTGTTTTATCTGTTGGATAAACTTTGCTTTAATTTTTTTAAGTAATAAAAATCGAAGTAGTATTTAAAATTTCACTAACGCATTCTCCACGATATCCGTAAAATTGTTAGGTAAATAAATTTCAGATACACGTTTCAGCTTTTGCATATGTGACCTTAAGGTGGCATTTTTTTGTGTCAATGAACCTCAATAAAAGATGACCTAGTCACTGGGTTGAGCTAAGGACAGAAGGCCACCTGCCTTCATTCTATTTGGAAATCTGGCGAGTGGAAGATTTTATTTGGACGATCAGGGCAAACAGCTTCTGTCTGCTGAGCAGACAGATTCTCTGCTCTCAGAGCCCATCCCTGCAGGAAAGGAAGCAGATGTACGTAGGTGAGGAATAGATCTTGAGGCCCTGGGCCCCGCAATCCAGGCAACTGCAGCAGATGGCAGAGCCCATGGTCAAAGGTCTGGGTCCTGGGTCCTGCCTGTTGACAGAGCAGAAATGACACACATGTGGGTTCACTCTGACAGGCCTCCCCTCACTGCTCAAATGAGTCTTCCAAACTCAAAGCTTAAGAACCAGCCAAGTGAGCTCCTTTCTGGGGGTAACACTGGGGGGTCGGAGTCTGCCCCTGCTGAGGTAGCGCTCAGTGGGGCAGTGAGCTGGAGCACGCCTCGCAAGAGGGGTGTGCCAGAGAGGGCAGGTACCTACGTGGGCCCTGGAAATTCAGTGAGCCCAGGGTCAAAGTTGCTGCCGCAGTCAGAGCCAGGGCCAGAAGTCAGAGTTGAGGAGATGAGAGTAAATTTAAAAGACTCTGGAGCAAGTGGAAAGACTTGCTTGAGAGTAAATTTAAGAGACTCTCGAGCAAGCTACACAGCTTAGCTGGCAGCACGTGCATTGAGCTTCAGGTCATCTAAGGGTGATATAGGAGTGGCTCAGCAAGAATAAAGGGCGGAGTTAGAGCCCTCTGAGGAGCTCGTTTCCTCCCAGGTGGTGCCTTAGGACTAGAAGGGAACCCAGCACCAGGCAGGCTAGTGGGCATGATCCCTCCAGATTCCAACGAAGAACGCCAAGCCCAAAGGGTAGTCACGGCTGAGGGCTAAGCAAGCCCTAAGCGAGGGCTCCGTCTCTCCCTGCTGCTGTGAGATATGAGCCGGGGCAGGCTCAGCCCTTCTGCTCTCTGTGGTCTCGCTCACACCAGGGGACAAGAGAGTTCACTCTGGGCACAGTCATGCTTGTGGGGGAAGCCACGCTGCGTTAGTTGCAGTAACGTGAGCTGCTGGAAACGATGAACTCTAGAGTTTGGGTGGCTCACCACAATAGAAATTTGGGTTTTGCTCCTGTAAAATATACTTGGTAAGAGGGATGGAGTGTGGAGGGGAGGCTCTGTTTCACCCAGTTATTTCGGGACCTGAGCTGACAGAGGCTCTGCTCACTGAATCCTGTGGCTTCCAAGGTCACCCTAGGTGTCCCCCTCCAAGGAGCAGACAGGGAAGACAGAATGGAGAAGTTTCTATGGGCTGTGGCCCAAAGTGACAGCATAGCTTCACTCTCACCCTATTCCATTGGCCAGAACTCAGTCCTATGGCCACAGCTAACAACCAGGGCCTCTGGAAAAGGTCATCCGGCTGAATGTACACCCAGGGAGAGGGAGAGAGCATGGATTTGGGGGGCTCATCTCCTCTGCCACACCACCGTCTGCACGCCTCCATTCCAACTCAAAGCACAGAATTCACCCCAGAGAGGTGTGTGTGCCCCTTCTGAGGTTGATTACTATAAAAAAAATCAATTTATGTTGGTTTTTCTCATCCACTGTCTACATCCAAACCAGAGGGGATGAACACTGGTGGCTTGTGGGCCACATCTGACAGGGAGAGTTTTTGTTCAGGACACACAGGGTGGGAAGTATATTTATAAAGCAAACCACGTGAAGGAGCTTAGTTTTTGCTACAACATCAAAAAGTCCAGGAGAAATCCAGGAAGATTTCAGAGGGAATCTGGATTTCCTGTCTCCTCAGTCATTGAAGGGTCTCGCCCCGTGGAACCTGCCTTCCTGCATGGCAGCTTCCCCTGGAGCAAATGGCAGCAGCTCCCTCTCACCAGTGGCTCTCCACTCTGCCTCAGACCCCACCATCCTATTGCCCCTCAGAGCCAGCCAACTCACATGGGCCACCTGTGAGGGCCTGTTGTAAATTTTTAAACTTCATATTTTTCTGGTGCTTCAATATGCCGACAAACAGGCAGCAGGCACCTGCCCAGGTGACCAGGTGCACCAGTGTGGGAAGGCTGGTCCCCTCCACAAGTCCCCTTCTTGCCCTCCTCTGACTGTGACCTAGAGAGCTTCAAAAGTACCACTGAAATCCCCTCGGGCCTTTTGCTTGGGTTCTCCATGGCTGAGCCCTAATAAAGGCCCGTGTCCACAGGTGTTCACTCTCAGCTCCTCACCCACTTGGCTGAGCCCAATGCCTTGGTGCTCCTCCACGTGGCCCCCGCGTGGCATGCCGTGCCTCCTTCCCCAGGACTTGTAAGTCTAGTAAATCCTTTAGTTTCATATGCCTTTCCCTAGTTGCAATGACCCTTAGAGACCCCACAAGGGGGGACTTACTCTACCGCTTATGACACAGAGGGATGCCACACGCTCCAGTGTTCATGGTCACAGTCCACACACTCGGGGTGGGATTGCTCCTGAGGATCCGAGGGTGCTCAAAGCTCAGGGGGTGACCCCTCATCCAGCCAGAGTCCTGGTAAAGATTCCTGACCAGGCTGAAGTGAGTGCGTGCCTCAAAGTCATTGCGTGAAGATGGTGGGAGTCTGGGGGACTGTCTGTGGTCACAAAAACACAAGGGAGGCACCAGCAGGCCAGCCTGGCAGGCAGCACAGGCCGGAATGAAAGGGGCTGTGGGAGAAGTAGCAGGAAATGAAGCTGGAGGATGGGAAAGGCCAGACCTCGTAGATGTGGGACTGCAGCTGGGCAGCCTTCACTCACCTTCCAGGGCAGTGGAAAGGCCTTGAAGCATTTCTCAAGGGAAAGGGAGTGACCATATTTGCATTTTAGAAGGCTCATTTTCTTTGTATCACTAAAGGACAGATAGGGTGCAGAATAGGAGGCTTTTGTGGCGAAGCACAGGCACAATGAGCCCTTGCTCTAAGCCAACTGAGTGAAAGATGCAAAGAGCACCCATCCTATCAAGATCAGCAAGCCCAGGGCGCCAGGTGGCCATCGACATCACACAGCAATTGCCACTTTCACTACCAGGGGAGCAAATGGCAACATCTTCTCTGGAAGTTTCCATCTGATGGAGCCCGGGGGACTAACTCAGAAGCCATCATCACCCAAAGAGCTCCTGAGTGGAGTTTAATGTTTTCTGATGGGTCACACACACTGGAGCAGTAATTAATGGTTTGATTCATTGTGCTTTGGGGAGCCACTGTCCACAGAACAATGAGAGTAATTTAAACCTGCAGTAAAGGAGGAGCGGCAGCATTTCACGGCTGCACACAGCAAGGATTTGCTGGAGAGGAAAAGAAGCAAGCATTTTTATTAGAGCCACATCCAAATAATCCACAGGAAAGCAATATTGAGTTTACAAGTGATTTGATTACGTTCTTCCACAGCGGTCCTCCAGGGCAGAGTCAAGTCCACGTGCACTTCAGCGAATGTGCATAATACCAAAGTTTCCCTAAACCAACACATTTCATCAAAATTACTCTGTGTATGTCTCAGATAGAAAATGTTTGCAGAATGTTAACTGCCTTTTTATTCAGAATAAATTTCCTCCACCATTACCTCTGGCACCTGCAACCAACAGAAGCCTAAATGCACTCCTGGTGCAGCTAGGATCTTTCTCTACATGCCCCTCTCAGGGCCTTGGCCACTAGCATACACAGGTGGCCCTCTCTATCTTCACACACCTGCTGAGCAAGCTGAGCCCTGCTCTGTGCCAGGTGTTGCCCTGGAGCTCAAGGAGAGCTGGGGCTCCCAAGAGAGGCAGGTCCATGCCGACGTGGGCACACGCAGTGCAGTGTGGAGGGACAAAGAGGAAACCTACATGCTATGGGGCAGCAGCAAGGGCCACCTGGAGACAGTGGGGCCTGAGAAGTTAGCAGGGAGCAAGACTAGGGAGCCAGGCTGGGAATTCCAGGTGGCACCCAGTGAGCCATTTTGATGGAAGGCACACACATTTCTTTAATTGTTTTTTTGACCTCAGATGGACAGAAATGAAATCCTTAAATGGATGATAGGATAGATAGATAGAACAGATTCTTCAAAGCAGAGGACACCCACAGGGTCAGCTTGGAGTCCTGCCTTCTTTACTTGCTTCTTTACGTCATGTTTCTTGAGAGTGGCTGCTGTATCCCAGAGTGGTTCGGGTGCTGAGGATACAAGTGAGAACAGGGCGGACCCAGGCACTGTCTCTGTGGATCTCAGGTTTAAGTGGGGCAGAGAGACAATTAAGGAATTATTGTGGTAAGAGCCACGCAGGAATCATCAGGGGCGGGGGCCAGCACACACTTGGGAGGAGGAGCTTCCTTTGGGGAGCAGGGGGCGGGAGTCTGAGGAGGGAATATTTGAACTGAGGTCAGAAGGACGAGGAGGGGTAAGCATGAGAGTTGCTGGTAGAAGACGAACAAGGACTGCAGAGAGCTGAGGCTTGAGAGTGGAGAGGCGAGCACCTTCCAGGGCCACGGGCCGGCGCTTAGTGGGTGCGTTGGAGGGAGAAGGAGGGGAAGAGCAGGCTGACGTGAGGCTGGAGCCTCAGACAGCAGCTGGACTTCTGACTTGCTCTGTAGCCCTGGGACATTTCCCAAAGCTGCCTCGGGCCACCGGGCAGCACGCTTCTCCCCGGACGACTTTCCCTCGCTGTAACCCTGTCCATGTGTCCAGGGGAGCCCCAGGTTGACACCTGCTCTCTCTGCGCCCTCTCCTCTTTCACTCTCAAATGTGTCTGGTTTGGATTGCAAACATTATGGCCACCCTGGCTGTGAACGACAGCATGATTTCCAGACAGACCCTACAACTCACTCGGCTGACTCATTCCCCCTCCTTCAGGCATATGAATGCTATTCAAAGTCTATAAATATCCAAAATATAGAAGCTTGGTCTAAATCAGAAAGCCCTGGTCAAAAACATTTTTGGAACAGATGTTATGTTAATTGTGTTTGAGGAGATAAGATTTCATCAAATTTGGAGGTCCCTTACGTGACATTATCTCCTGAGCTCAGCTAGCACCCTAGACATGTATACTTTCTTTTAAGTCAATATCACATGTGCCAGGACTGCTCAAAGGGGTTCACGAGAACAATCTCATTCACTTCCATGAGATCACTATCCCTGTCTTGCCTCGAGGACTTGGGGTCCTCATCCAGGGCATATGTGACGAGGCATGGAGCTTAGGCCAGAGGCACCAGGCTCCATGTCCTCACCTGCTGCCTGCTGACTCCCCCAGCAATCAGCAGCCCTTTTATGGAGCTTCCAACCCCATCCCCAACTGATGCCGGACACATCCCCTGGGGTGCCTCACAGACATTTCCAATCTAACTCATCCAAACCAGGACTCTCTGTTTGTTCCTCCAGATCTGCTCCTTCTGTGTTCTTCTGTGAAATGTTGGCAGAGGAGGACAGAGATACTATCAAAGGAATCCTGACTTAACTGCCTTGCCCTTTGAAGCCGCCCAACTGCCTGGGGTGAACCCCAGCCGCCTGTCCACCACCCCTTTTACACTCGGCTCCCTTGAGCATCCTATGCCTTGTCTGTCTGCACCTTCCTGCTATCTGGCCCATTGTCCCACCTTGAGAACACTAACCCCATTCCCCGTGTTCCTTCCTCAAACCCAGCTTCTCCCTTGCACACAGAGCCCTACTCGCGGGCCTCAGTGCGACTCTTACAGCTGGACCCCATCAGATCAGCCTCTCCTGAGCAACACATGACCAGCAGAAAGAGCACCTGGAAGGGATCCAGAGTCATGGGGGGCTTAAATCCCGGCTCGTGCTGACCAGCTGGGCCCTCGATCTTCCTCAGTCTCAGCTTTCTCACACACTAACTAGCACTCCCTGGACTTTTAGCAAATGAGCAAAGGGCCCAGCTCAGTTGTTCAATAAGCAGACGTTACCTTACCTCAAAATCACAGCCAACTCAAATAATCAACATTCCTTCTCTATCTCTCTCATTAAACTGAGCACCTAACATGTGATAGGCAGTGTGCTATGCACTTTTCAAGCCCTTCAACATACCTCTCTGAGAAAGGTATTATCTCATTTTACCGATGTTTATGTGTCATTGGCCTTATTTGGCACCAACTCTAACAAAAGGACTAAGTCTGTAAGTTATGAGACTATTTCTGTCTCATAAGGTCACTGGGTGAGCTTGGATGAGAAGCACTGAGAAGAAGCACAGACAGTCCATAGACACCAGGTGGGACCACCACATCCCAGCCCACATCGGGGAAGAGAGAGGACCCAAAGGCCACAGAAAGAGAAGAGCCATGGCATGCCTGGTGATGCACTAGCCCCTTCAGTACATCTTTTCTTTTACCCTACAAAATAACTTAGGGGAAGCAACAACACCAACCACCTTATAAGGTAGGCATGATACCTCTGAGATAAGTAGTCTTTGACAAATGAGGAAAAGAAAACTCAAAGAGATTCCATAACTTGGCCAAGATTGCATGGCTGATAAGGCAAGAGCAACGTTGTCCATTCAGCTCAGCATGGAGTACAGAGCAGACCTCCGAGACATACTTGGGTGTTTGATGTGACACTATCTGAAAAATGCCTTAATTTGGAGAGAAAATATGCACCTCTGCTGGCATGCAACGCCATGTGCTCTGTCATCTTCTCAGACACAATAAGAATGAGATGCAACAAAGGAGGCTTGATCGTGTGTTCCAGCCCCTCTGCTGGCTTCTCTGGCAGAACTGGCAGGGAAAATAAAGTAAAAATAAGCAGATGAGAATTTGGAACGTTTCCTGGAGGGGCCTGCCTCCAACAAATCCACTTGGCAGTGCTACTGGACGTCCACTTCCCCAAGCCTCCTGTTGTTCAGAGAGCAGGCTGCCAGGATGAACAGGCCAGGCAGAGCCTCAGAGGGCCATTCTGTCTGCTGTCACTAGACACATCTGAGCAGGGCCCGTGTGGTCAAGGAAGGAGTGTCCTTGAGAGAGGTTCAGGCTGAATGACCTCTAGGCAGTGTCTGATGGTGATCCATGAACAAAGGGTGGGGAGGGTCTTTCCTATGTCTGTGGAGCATCACGCAACTGCTCTCTCCAAACACCTAGGCATCCTTCTCGATCCTGCTTTTTCCCCTTGTTTTCCATATGCAGTCACTTAGCAAGGCTATGGGCTCTACCTCTGAAGCACAGCCCGAACACAGCCATTTCTCACCATCCCAAATGCAACTGCCCAACATGACTCCAGGCCACTGATGCCTCTCATCCAGACCACAGAGACTCTCCCCACTGCCCGCCACTCCTCCTCAAGGTGTTCCTTCCCCAGCAGCCAGAGTCTGCTTTCTAAAAGTGGGGCCAGATTATGTCTCCCCAAGCTCAACACTTTGAGCTACGGCTTTATCCCCCACTTCATAGAAAACTTCACCTTTCTAGCAAAGTGCAGCGTGCTATGTCCCTGCTGAATGTTATGACTCAGTCTGTACCACTCTCTCCTTCACTCACTGGCTCCACTTCTCTTGGGTCACTCTGGGCTTGATTCACCTTCCCGTTCCAGACACACATGACGGGTCCAGGTCAGATGCCACCTCCTCAGAGGGATTCTCCCTGACCACCAGCCCACATAGCCCTTCTCCATATGTCTGTGTTCTATTTGCTTCATAGAACTTACAACTATCTTATTTGTTTGTTTGTTACTCATATTCCCCACAAAGCAGCTCCCAAAGAGCAGAAATGCCATCTGCCCACTCCACAAGTATGCCCATGCTTGGCACACAATAGAGGGTTAATGATTACTGAATCAGAAATTGCATGTGGTGATTTGGGCCTTTGTGTCTTCAGCAAGAAAAGAGTATCATCTCGGGAGAGGTGCCAAGGCCTGTGGACAGTGGGCTGGTGAGCCCCTTGCATTGGCACAAACATGCAGGTTACATGCTGCTGTCCATTCTGGAACATCCCTTCAGCGATGTCCCATGCTGTCCTGGGCCCTGCTGGGGCCTGGTGAATGCCTGTTCATCTTTCAAAACCAGCACCCTGCTGAGTCTCTCCTGACAGCTGGGTGGGGTAGGCCACCCCTCATCATGGCCCCTGCAGTCACTAACACACAACCTTGTCTAACACTGCACCCATGTCAATGGAATGACCTGTCCACTTCCCTGCGTGTCTGCCGGACTGGGCACTTTCATTGCTGGGAGCTCCCCAAGGGCAGGAGCGTGTGTCCCAACGTGAATACAGACCTGGCACATAGCAGGTGTTCAGTGCTGTGTGTGGAGCCCTCAAACCAAGCCACCAACTGCTCAAGTAGGGAACTGGCAGGTCTAGATACAGAATTGTTTTCCCGTCTCCATTTCCTTGGTCCATCTCCCCTCCTCCCAGACCTGTAAACGTTTGAGTGCCTTGGGCTTGGTCCTCAGCCTCCTTTTCCCTCCTTTCCCTCACTCCCTGTGCAGTCTCAGCATTCTTCTTCTCTATGGATGACTCCCAATCTTAATCCCACTCCTAATTCCAGACCAAGATATCCAGCCAACTAGTCCACATCTCTCTTCATTGGCTGACAGACATTTCAGGCTTAACCTGCCTGGAGCTGAGCTGCTATCTCCTCCAGCCCTCACCTATTTCCTCTACGGTTGTCCTCAGAGCTGTTCGTTATTCCTCTTTTTCTCTCTCACTCTGCAGCGCACCCACCTGGCTCTCTGTTTGGAGATCTCCCCATGTGCACCACCATTGCCCTGGTCTGGCCACCCTTTTTCTCCCTCATTCCTGCAGAGGTCTCCTAACCAGCCTCTCTTCTTACACTGTTGACTCTTCACAGTATTCCAACACAGGAGCTGGGGATCTTTATCAGAAATTCAATCAGATCATGTCATTCCTCTGTTCAAATCTTCCCACCCCATTCAGAGAAATTCCAAATTAGTCACCACAACCTACTTCAAGGCCATCTGGCCCTGACTCAGCACCTACTTTCTCCTTGTCCCAAGCTCTGGCCCCCATTCTTCCTACATCCCTCTAGTTTGCCAAGCCTGCCCCTCCCTGAGCCTGGACCCCCTCCACAGGGATCGCCATGGCCTCCCCCTCACCTCACACAGTCTCCACCTAATATCCCCTCATCAGAGGGCTCCCTTCTGACCCCCCGTTTGAAATGAAAACCCCCTGGTCACTCTCCACCCCCTTCCTCCCATCCGTTCCTCTTATTAATACTTATTGACACTGGGCATGTTACACAGGTGTGTGTTTACTGTCCATCCCTGTGAGAATGCGGCTTTGTTCACCAGGCATCGATAGTGCTCCGAGCCACATCCAGCACATGGGAGAACGGACATGCTCGTGGAATGAATGAGCGGGTACAGCTCTAATATCCCCTCTGAAGACTTAGTTCTCTGGATAAACCCCATAAATGCTTCAAGTATAAGAACTCAAGTCAGTTCACATACCTCGCATTCTGTTCCAAGAGGAACACAGTCAGCCTGCTGTAGACCAGATCCTGTTTGAAATGGACTTTCCTTGTCACAAAGCCGTCAAAGGCCTGAGGGGCTAAGGCTTCCCGGGCTTACGACACTCTGCAGTTTGGGGCACAGCGGTGGGCGACTGAGGGGAAGCTGTTGGCTGGGGGTGCCAGGCACTCATGCAGTGGAGGGGCTTCCGGGCCTCACTCCCTACAAAATGGACTAGGAGAAGAGTTTTTGTTGTTGTAGTTTCCACTCATGTCGTATTAGTTAGGGTTCTCCAGAGAAACAGAGCCAATAGATTATCTATCTACCATCTATCTATCTATCTAAAAAGATTTGTTATAGGGAATTTTCTCATGTGGCTATGGAAGCTGAGAAGTCCTACAATCTGTATCTGTAAGTTGGAGACCAGGGAAAGTTGATGGCGTAATTTCCAGTTTGAGGGCAGAAGAGCAATGTCTCATCTCAAGCAATCAGAGAGGCTACATTCTCCCTTCCTCCAGCTTTTTGTTCTATTCAGGCCTTTAACAGCTTGGTGCCGCCCACCCACATTGGCGAGGGCAGTCTCCTTTACTTGGCCCACCAATCCACCAATTCAAATGTGCATCTCATCCTGAAACACCCTCACAGCCACAGCCAGAAATAATGTTTAGCCAAATATCTGGGCAACTTGTGGCCCAGTCAAGTTGACACATAAAACTAAACATCACACGTGTTTTTTAAATTGTATTTGTATTGTGTTCCAACAATACAGCCAACTTGTGCTGGATGCTGAAGATACGAAAATGACTAACAGATAGTCCCTGTTCCCAAGGACTTTGCAATGCACAGATAAAGAGTAAGGTCAAGAGTCCTTGCAAGCCGCATGCTAAGATCCCGTAGAGGTAATCAGAGGGTGCTAGCTATGGGGTGCAGCTCCACCTGAGGGCGGTGTGGCTGGGGTGGGGGTGACTCAGAGATGATTTCCTGAAGGAGTAGGACATTCTGGAGCTGAGACCTAGTGGCAGGCTGTGAGGCAGCTGGCAGAAAGCAGTGGACAGGCCAGGAGGGGTATGTGTACAGTGGGCCTGAGGAAGTGAGCAGCAGGAGTGAGTTGATAGCATGCTTTCCTTGGCATGGTGTGAGCCTTTGGGTGCCTGTGTCTCAGGCACAGTCCTTCATGAGAACATCGTATAGACAGAAACACGAATTAAACCTGCCTGGGCTTCAACTTCACAGTTTCTGGCACACATAACCCCTTTCAGGGTTGTGATCACTATGGCTTCCAGCTGAAGCATTAATATGTTGGGGGCTTCCTAAGCTCAGTCATTGTGTCACTCTGGTGCAGGCCCACGCAGTCCCTCATTCCCTGGTCATGCTTCACCCTGTCCTCTGAAATTCCAAGCTCGGTTCCTTTTCCTTCCCTTTTTCTGGAGGAAAAAGTGCATGCCAAATAGGTTACATCACTTTAGTCTGGCTGCAGTTGAGCCCATAACATTGAGGACTTCAACATGTACTAAATGCACACATTTTAAACTTTGTTGACTCCGTAAGTATGAAGCTGTTTAAGACGATTTGCCCCAGGGCACCTGTCTTGGTCAAGCCAGGCCAGACCACATGGAAACGGAGGCTCTGGCCATGCACCTGTGAGTCCTCCACCTGTATAAAACTCACCCCAGGCTCTGCGTCTCACCAAGTGCTCTGACTCAGCAGGCTTACTGGGAGAAGCCATTGGACACGCCCATCTCAAACTCTCTTTAGTGTTTCATGTAAATGTGGTTTAGCTGTGCTCTGATAAGTCTGCATCTTAACTCGTGCTGAGTGGAATCAGAAGTAGGGTGGGGAGACTGTTAGGTCATTGCCAAGGACTCAGTCGAGCTGGGTTCACCCTGTAAATGTTATTCTTGTTAAATTGGCAAAAATACTAGCTTTAGGTGTCAAAAAACAAACAAATAAACAAAAGGCACTGACGGATAGGCTAACTGTGGAGAAAACTCTCAGAGGAATACATGAAGATTTAAGATTCTACCATTTTGGATGTATAGGTTATTATTAATCTTCTCCTTTAATAAAGGTGATGGGAGATGGCAAGACTGCTAGGCGACTCTCCGTCCTTTCTTTCATTTCGTAAGAGCCTGAGGCGAGATCCTCTGTGTCTGTAATAAATGGGAAGATCTACCCTTTGAGGCACACCACATGGAATGTAATGCAGAGCCCTGGGCCCAGCATTTCTGTTCAGTCTTGGGAGAAGACACTCCAGAAATGTTTAGGATTAATTCTACTTTTTTTGTTAGTGCTCCACTACTATTCATACCATTTTCATGACCAATTTTTTCAGAAGGCCAGGTCCTTCTTCCCAGGCTGTCTTAGTCTGGAAGCTCTGCTTATACCTGCCCACCGTGGGTGACTCTGGTGGTATTTGAAATACCGGTGGCCTAGCTTTCAGCATCACAGCTTCACGCAGATGCCACAGTCTGACAACCGACATACAGGTGGTGTGGTTCCCTAACTGGGAGATGAACCTGGGCCATAGCAGTGAAAGCACCAAATCTTAACCACTAGACCACTGGGGCTGGCTTAGTACTACTTAGGCTGAAGCATTTAAGATGGCTGCTAGTTAACCATTTTGACTTACTCAACCTGCAACTTTATATGGTTCAATCTAGTATTCAGGGTGGACGATAAAACCAGAGTGGAAGAGTAACAACTAAAGGTTGAATGTGAGCATTTCTTTATTATTGCTTAACGATTTTCTTGGGAGCAAACCACACATAATTTTTGTAAACATATTAAATCTTATTCTAAAAATGTGTAGTATTCATTATGACAGAGAATGCCAATTAATGACCTACATCAATGCCAAGATGTGTCCACCCAGGCCTGGACCTCTTTGGAGCAGAGCCTGTGTGCTAGTCTTATGCACTGGCGTATTCCCAGGACCAGACGGTGCCTGGCAGAGAGTTGGTGCTTCATCAATATTTTTTGAGTAAATTAATAATTGATTGAATAAATAAAATAAAGAAAGAATTAACACTACTTTTCCTTTTAAGAAATTATGTGATGTGTAGGATCAAAATCTCAAGCATGCCACTAACTAGGACTTTGAGCTGTAGGCAGCTTTCTTGATCTTCCTGACCTTCATACTTCTCTGGGATTAGATTGAGAAAGGAAAGTGTAATTGAGTTCATTCCTCAGTCCTGTGTTCTTCCAAGCACTACTCCTAGCGGGGGAAGCAGCATAACCACAGTGCTGCTCTCTGCTCGGGTCTGGCCTTTTGCTCTCCCGAGTTGGAAGATAAGGACATAAGCATATGTCACTGGGGCTGTTGCAACTGCCTCAACGTGTTGACCACTGGTAGGGTCTCAGAGACAACTTGCTGGGACCTCCAAGCTACAGTTCCTTCACTCCCTGTCTCTCTTCTGGCAACTCTCCTCAGCTCCTCCCCTGAAGAAGCCCTGCAGGCTTTTCACCTGTGCGGCCACGGGTGGCGGGGTGGGATACTTTCTGGATCTCTGAAGTCTGGCTCCCTTCTGCAGTAGCTACTCGATCTATGGGAAGCTCCCACTTTTCAGCTCCCCAAACAGATGGAATGCACTTCACCCACTCCCCAGCCCACTGTTTTGGAATCAGGCACCAGTCTCTGTGCCTACATGTGCCACCCTGACATCACTGGGGCACATAACCCAGGTGCTGCCATTAATTGATCTTAAGGAGCTGAATTAATCTGGAGAAAAACTAACCTTGCTTGAGCTCCATGGGATGCCCCATGGTGGTCCTTTGACCACCAGATGCCACAAAGGGAGGAACAGGGCAGCAAGGGACTTTTGTGGTGGCCAAAGCTGTATGGATGACCCTGGTCAACTCAAACACTATGAGCCTCAGTTTCCCTCTCTGAAATGGATGTAGTAACATCCTCTTGCAGTTGATGTGAGAGTGTGGAATAAGTGTGTCAAGCTTGGATGCTCAGCTCCTCAATAAATGGTCATTTGTTGCCCCAGTTATTCAGTGAAAGAGGATTATACTAACACAGGGCAATAAAAATTTATGATCTATTCATATAGTATAAAATGGCAAAGAAACTAATTAGATAGCCATCTTCTCTTATAGATGGAGAGCCTGAGAGGGCTAGTATTTTGTTTTCATCATTTTCAGTATTCTGCATGGTGCCCATCCCCAAGGAGATGTTGGATGGATGAATGGATGGATGGATGGATGGATGGATGGATGGATGGATGGACGGACGGATGGATGGATGGACGGACAAGTAAGTGAGGTAACTTTTAGGGAAGATCCTTGTCTACCCCTCAGGTTGCTTCAGAGTTCGACCTGCATGGGATCTGAATGCCAGGAAGCCACTTTATTTGGCGAGGAAGGGGAGGAGGCAATTGGTGGAATGTGGACTACAAGGCATTTGAACAGAAAGTGCTTTAAATTAACCCTTCAGAAGCTGGCATGGCAACAGTCCAGACATTGCAAATATCCTGGCTGGGGCCAAGGTCTCTCAGGGAGATTTTGTGTGACCCAACGCGGACTCTCCTGGGTGGAAGGGGACTTGTCACCACACCAAGATGCAACTGCTTTACAGCTGCTTTTCTGGTGGTCTGTATAGGACCGGAAAAACTGGTACAATCTTTCTAGAAGTCAATTAAAACATGCATCAAAACCTTACAAACATTTCTCATCTTTGAAGCAATAATTCCACCTCTAGGAATCTATACTAAGGAATAAATCAGAGATGTAGGCAAAAGTTGATATACACAGATGTCCCAGGCAACATTGTTATAATAGTGACAATGTTTAAGTGATCTAAACATCCAACATGGGGAATTACTAAATAAATAATGGTACAAAATCATAGTTAAACATATTTTATGATGTGGGCTGGTATACGGTCGATTAAAAAATGCAGGACATAATATTGTTCTTATAGAATTATTCCATATGTGAAAAACATAACATACATACTTGAGAAAAACTTTAAAGAAATCAAATCATTGCTAGTGGTTACCCATGAGAGGGGAATAATGGATGCCTTTTACTGTTTTCTTTATACTCTTTGGGTTTTAGATGTTTGCTATGTCCATTACTTGCATAATAAAATATAAATTTTCCTAAAGAAAAAAATATGAGCTTTGTATAGTGAAATATTAGAGACAGAAAGGATTTTCCGTAGAATACAATGGCATTTTTAATATTTTTCTCCATGGGCTTTGAGTTGTTAATGTATTAACTAAAAAGGCTAGGACTGAGTCTTAGTAAAGGCAAAATTAGCTTCTAATGTGTCTTGCAAAAGGATCACAATTAGGCAATGTTTACTTAATGAGTATCAGAGTTGTATCACTCATTTTAAGAAAACTTAAAAGTTAAATATTAAAAAGATAAAAGATGAATTGACTATGCCACATTGCTTTTGTTATTACAGCACAGGCTGGCCATCAAAGACCACCAGCATATGTTGTTTAGAATAACAGGATAATGTTAGAAAACACAGCAAAGATAGCAGTATTCTTATCATAGCTTACTGCCCTGGGATAGCCCGAAGTTTGAGTTTTCATGTGTGGATTGGCCCTACGACCTCTCCTCCAGAACTTAGGAAATACATTGTCATGTTCCCGTGTTAAGAATCATTGCAAACATTCTGTTTTCCTTTTTGTTGTCTGTCACAGGAAACACTCACAGGCTTACACCCAGTACTCCTTATAACGGACACAAGCCAGAACTTGCAGATTCCAAGGAAAGGGTAAGAGGATGCCAGGGGAGAGAACACATGGGAGCGGCATGCAACCATCCAATAAGTTTTTGAAATCAGTAAGTCATTTATTAGAAAGAAAACATTCACTCTCTAAATGTCTACTCAGTGTTGGACTCTGTGCTGGTCACTGGGGACGTGGACACAGGGCTGACCTCAGGGAGCTTACCATCTGCTACTGCATTGTCCATTGCAACAATGGGGAAGGAGTGAGGTGCTAAGTAAAGCCAAGGAGAGAAGTTCATGGCGTCAGGGGAAAAGGCATTCTTGACCTACAGGGGAAAACACATTGCCCGTATTTTTCCCTTCCTGAGGAGAAGCCTCCAGTCCTCCACCCAGGGGAGTAGGAACCTGGGAGACCTGCTGCCTCCATCTGCTGTGTGTGTCTGTCCTCCTACCTTGCCTGAACCCAACAAGTGGATGCACTTGGTGCCATAAAGTTCTGAGCCGTTTAGTGGTTTGCAAGTATATTCTGAGTCATTTCTTGTCTTTTCCCGCTCCTGGTTTAGGAACCAGATTTCTTGGATTTGCTAAATTCATTCCCACTCCTTTCTTTGCTTTCCTGCTTTGAAATGGATTAAGTAAATAGTCACATAAAGAATACTAAGACCCCACTTGCATCAACAACCCTTTGTCCCCCAGTTCCCAGAATTGTGCAGCCAGATCTCTACACTACAGGTCACAGACCAGAATGTATTTCTCTAGAGAATCTGATCAGCCCAAGATAAAAGACTTAAAGATACTGACATTGGAAGGTTCTCCAAGAAAATGGCCTCAACGTAACATTTCACATTGTACTTCACAGAAGAAGAGCCTCATGTATGTCCCACAGCCTTCAGTCAGCCTCTCAGTGCCTCGCTTTAAATATAGTCAGAAAACCAAATATCACCAGATGCTTGAGGAATGTGGTTAACATGAAAATTAAAGACCAAAACTAAAAAAGACTTTAAAAAAAGAAACACCAAAGGAAATAGAAACCATGCAGGAAAACAACACCACCACCAAACTATGATAAATATTCTCAGTGATATAAGGGAAGATATTGTATTTAGGGAAAAGTGTAGGATGTTGTAAAAGCTGAATATGCAAAGAAGAAAAAATAGCTCTTAGAAGCTAAAGATAAGATAGAAGAAATAAAAATACAATAGAAGATTCAGAATATAAAGCTGAAGAAATCTCCCAAGAAGGGAAGCAAAAGAGAATGGAAAATATGAAGAAGATATGAAACTTAGAGAACCAGCTCAGCACTCCAGCATATGAAAAATAGGAACTCCAGGAAAAGAGAATGGAGAAACGTAGAGGAGGAAATTATCAAAGAAATTCAAGAAGTTTAGTCAGATTGGAGGAGACAAGTGTCCAGTTTGAAAATGCCCATGGAGTGAATAAAATCAGACATTCACAAAGTATGTAATCATGACATTTCACAAGACTGAGGATCAAGAAAAGCTCCTGTAGGAGTCTAGACAGGAAAAACAAGGTTAAACATACAGAATCAGGGAGTAGGATGTATTCTGGGTTTTCAACAGCCTCCCTAGAAGATAAAAGACAGTAAATGGATGACTTTTAAATTCTGAAACATTTCACCCTAAACTAAAACTCAAATATAGGAGTAGGGTAAATAAATTTTTCTATAGACACAGTGTCAAAGATTGATCCCCTAAGCACTCTTTTTCAGGAAGTTACTGGAAGAGATGTTCCACTCAGCAAGGGAGGAGACCAAGAAAGAAGAATATAGGGATGCAGGAAAGACTAGAGGGCCCAGTAGAGAGAAGGAATCCCAAGTATGACGGAGAAGGAAGACCACAGAAACAACAGCTGAGTGCCAGGGTTAGAGGGCAACTCACACAGACTCGGGGAGACCAAAGGGCTCTGGGGGAGGTTTCTTCATGAAGAAAAGTTTGATAAATAGCTGAATTGTCTTAACATTTCAAGAGAGTTTCAGGCCAAATTTATGATAAAGGCATAGAAAATAGAGATAGAAAGACAGAGAGAGAGAGAAATATATATTCCAAGGAAAAGAAGAAAAATAGGGGACTGCAAAGAGAAAGCAATCATAGTATTATAGTTCATGGTCTAGCTGGCATAGCACTTGCACAATTATAATAGTATAAATGTGAGTGGGTGGGGGTGGGCAGAAAGATTTGTGGTGGGAGTAGAAGAGGTAAAAGAGATAAATCTTCCTCTAATATAGAGAAAGGTCAATGCATAATGCCTAAAACTGAAAAATTAAGAGACAGAAATAAAGGCATTTAACTTAGATGCACAAGGGTAAATACCCAAACAAAATAGAAACCAGTTGCCTCTGGAGAAGGGGAAATTGGGGAAATGATGAGGAGAGAGACTACGCTTTCCTGAATAAACTATATAAAACAATTTGACTCTTTAAATATATTACTGTGATAAAAAATTTAAAGGCAATATTTTAATTTCCACATTAATCAATGAAGACGAGTTTGTTAAATGCTTCTTTCTTCCTTAATCTAGATGGAAAAATTCCTTGGAGCAAACTTATAGCCTTTCTCTATGTTCGCCTAAAAGCCCTACAACCCCTCCCATTAGTCTATCAGAGAGAAAAATATATGAAATTAATTATATTGGTTGCCCTTGCTTTATTTCACCCATAGATCCATTTATTCATTATATATTCATCGTGTTCATTCCCTGTGCCAGGATTTAGGCTAGGTCAAAGAAAATCAGATACATTAACAGATAGATGAGATAGGTAGATAGATAGATAGATAGATAGATAGATAGATAGATAGATAGACAGACAGATTATAGATAGACAGATTCCATGTATAAGTTGAAGCAGATGCTTTCTGTGAGCCATTCATGTGCCTCTGATCTTACCAATTCTAGTGAGCTCAACAATCTCCAACTGCCAGTTGAAATGTCTACATTTCTGTGCCTAGCAGTTTTTTCCAGAATTCCATAAGGCCACTCTGCTCACAGTGAGAAATTGCATAAGGTCACTCTGCTCACAGTGAGAGAAACTACATACACACATACACACACACACCCCCACACACACCCCCCACATGCAGCCCTCAACGAATAAATGGCAGAAGTTGGTGCATAAATACCACAACTCCTTCACTCCTGGGAGGAAAAGCTCTGAGTGTGTTACACTAACTCACAGTTGCCTTGTGGGATTTAGTTCCAATTGCCCAGCACTGTCTGACTTCATAATGCATCTTTATTGGCTGCCTTTCCTTCTCAGTATCCTCACACTCCCCAAATAAACTGCTTGTGCTCAAATCTTTGACTCAGAATCTGTTTAGGGGGAATCCTCAATAAGACGGACATGAAACTTAGGGCAATAACAGAGGTACACTGGATATTTGGAGAGCTCAGAGGAGGGCACTGAAACTAGGCTGAGAATGAGAAGAGTTGGGGAAGGTGATTGGAATCAAGGACAGCCCATGGGAGTAAGTGACTCTTGAGTCAGAAATTAAGCGTGCTTAGCATTCTGCAGGCCCTCAGCTGGGCACAGGGTACCCTACCAGAAGTGCACAGACACAGCCCCAACCATGGGGCCTGGAAGGAAAGATGCTGAAGTAGGTAACTACAAGATGAGAAGTGGTGGGATGGGCCACGTACTGCGTGTTGTGGGGAGGAGAAGAAGCCACTCTGAGGGTCATCCCATGGCCTGCCTATTTGGCCTCTTACTCTTTCCCCAAGCACTGTCTTCCCTAAGCTCCACTCACTATTCTTCCAAGACACTCCTCCTTCCTCTTGAGTTCCTCTACCTCTGCCAATCTTCAGATGTTGGTCATCCTGAGGGCTCTGTCCAAGGCCCTCTCATGTCTTGCTTAAGGGTTCTGTGCAGTTGGTTTCTCTCTTCCCATTGCTTCAGTGAGCATCTATAGGCTGAAGGTTACTCATCTACATCTTCATCCCAGAGCTATTCTTTATGCTCCAAGCACAAGCATCCAGCAGGACATCTCTCTCACCAGAAGCTTGCTTTTTATCATAGTAGGTACTTGAAATAAATGGTTATTGGAAGGAGGTGGACTTCACCATGTTCCTGGTGCACAGCGTTTTTTTAAATCCAGCACTTTCCTATCTCTAGACAGTTACACATGTTGCTCCCTCTTCTCAGAAAATGACTCATGTTATACCTCAGTGTAACTGAGTGGCACTACTCCAGGGGACACTATTCATAGACTGTCATGTGAATTATCTAGGCTTTGCTTCCATTATCATCTGAAGTACACCTCTTCATAAAGGCTTACTCCAGCCTTTCAATGCAAATCAGTCTCCTTCTTATCCTCTGTTTACTTTCTTCTCAATAAAATCATCACCCTTCCTAATTAGATATTTATTTGTGTGAGGATATGCGATCATATCTACCTGGTGCACTATTCTATACAGAACACT
This sequence comes from Equus quagga, assembly GCF_021613505.1. NCBI lineage: Eukaryota > Metazoa > Chordata > Mammalia > Perissodactyla > Equidae > Equus > Equus quagga. The sequence goes on from NC_060270.1 coordinate 63,291,100, forward strand.
TACCCAGTGTCTATCTTATAGTAGAAACTCAGACATGTGTTAGATGAATAAATTGAATGGAACTCAATCCTCAAATCACTAAATTTTTACTCTGCACTTTACATGCTCCATATACAGTGCTGTAGAGTGAGGATAGAGATTAATACCACACGGTTCCTGTCTCCAAGAGACTCACAATCAAGTACAACGTGGAAAAGTCCAGCAATGAAAATATACAAAAGATATAGAGACAGCAAAGGAAGGAATGAGAAAGAGAGTGGGCTAAGGGGTAGGCATGGGTGCTGAAGGCAGAGAAGTTGGAGGTCAGAATCGGTGAGGGGATACACACCAGCCTCACTGTGATGCCCCAGGAGGTTTGGGCTGCCCACACCTTCACTCAGTACATAAAATAGCACTAAATAAAGCTGAGTTGTAAGATGCTACAGCTTTAATGATGACATAAAGCTTTTATGAACAACATAGGCTGTGACCAAAATCTCTCTACAACAAAATCAATAGAAACAGAATTACTGTGGTGAGGGCGAGCATCTCATCACTTTCAGTGGGACGGTTCTGGCTATTTATAGCTGCCAACAAAGAGCGTTCACTTGAGTGTGAGGGGGAAACCCTTGTTTCCTTGTGGAGGTAATTTTACAATTGAGAATGGCAGAACCCCTCCGGCATGGTCATAAGAATCCTATTGATGGTTGTATATAAAACAATGGGACTTTATATATTAAATCCCTTATTTCTGTCTGTAGAATGGGAGATTAATGCTATTTCTTCGGGTTTTTGATATTTTAGGGCAAAGTCACAAACTGATTCCAATAAGACACAACACCTTGAAAAATTACATATGGTATCAATTAGCTTTTGTGGCATAAAAAACCACCCGAAAATGTAAAACAACAAACATTTATCATTACTCATGACTCTGTGGTCAGCTGGGTAACAATTCTGGTCTGAGCTTGCTGGCTTGCTAGGCTGGAGCTGGATGGTGGAGAACGGCGTCACTCATACGTGCATGTCATTTCAGGCAATTGGAATGACTTCTCCACGTGTCTCTCACTATCCGTTAGGCTAGCTTGAGCTCACATGGTGGTGGGAACAGGTTCCTAACAGTAGCAATAAATTAAGGCCCAGTGTGCAAAGGTTTTTCAAATACCTCCTTGTGACTAACTTGCTATTAACTCTTCAGCAAAGTAAGTTATATGGCTTAGCCCAGAGTCATTAGAGAGGAGACGACCCCAGGGTAGATAAAGAAAGGGAAACTGCTGTGATCCCTTTTGCAAATCGATTACTGAAGATAAATTAAGAAAGTGTACCGTGAACATTGCTATGATAGAACAGGTGGGGTCTACACATTTTATTTTAGAAAAATTTTCATCCAAAGACCTTCCAGTGCTTGGGGTCCTACATAGAGGAATGAATTTCATTACCCCACACAAATGAACAACACAGCTGTTGCTCAATAATTTTGTTGACTAAACGCAGATGAGATTTCCAGGAAGTCAACACACAACACCCTTTCTATTCACATCCAAATTCAGAACCAACTGCAAGATAGTCATAGGAGGAAGAGGAAATGTGGCTGAGGTTTGCTGGCCAAGTGTGCTTTCTAACATTCCAGTTGCCGTGTGCCTCTCCTAGGGAGCTGCTCCTGTAGAATCCATTGTACAGAGGAGCAGAGAAGATTCCTACAGGAAGACTCAAGAAGGAGAAAAGCACGGTTAAGTCAAGTATATTTAGCTGCTTCTCTCAAACTTGCAATCAGAGAATTCTGCTCCACTCAGTGGACACTGCTTCCACACCATACTCCATCCTCTCCAATAATCGCCAGATTTTTGTGTTCTTAATATAATGGGCATAACCATTAATCCTGCCATCACACAATCATGTGACTTTCAAGGCAGTCCTGATCCTAATATACAACAAGACTTCTTCTTTGTGGACACTGGCAGGTCTACACTGTAGACTCTGTCCCCAGAAGACTCCAAAATCGAAGTTACTCCAAGGCCTCTCTGTATCTAAAGCTGAAAACGAAGTTGCTTTTCTATTTCCCACTTCAAATTCTGTCCAGCCACCCTGTTCAATATTGCTCATCAAAGTTTTACAATGATGTTAAAAACCGAGAGCTATTTCAATCATATAATATTAACCACATATTGATAGATTTCCCCAAGTCTGAATATAAAATCTTTCCAATTATGAAGTTCCCAGGAGAAATTAAAGTTTAAATAAAGTATAAAGAAATCAACGTCCAAAATCCAATTTTGTTCTTAAATTAATGTCTAGAGAATTTTTTAATTAAAAGTTTTCATACATAATTGTAGACTTGCAAGCAGTTGTAACTAATAATATAAGAGATTCAGTGTATCCTTTACACAGTTTCCCCAAGTGGTATAATCACTATAAAACTATCATACAATATCACGACCAAGATATTAATATCAATGCAGTCAAGATACAGAACACTTCCATAACCACAAGGATCCCTCAGACCACCCTTTGATAGCCACACCCCCCACAACTCTCCTACCTTCATCCTCTGTTTAATCCTTAGCAATCACTAATTTATTCTTCTTTTTTTTTTTTTTTTTTTTTTTAGTGAGGAGATTGGCCCTGAGATAATCTCTATTACCAATCTTCCTAATTTTTTTTTCCTCCCCAAAGGCCCACTACATAGTTGTATATCCTACTTGTAAGTCATTCTAGTTCCTCATGTGGGATGCCGCCACACCATGGCTTCATAAGTGGTGTGTAGGTCGGCACCCAGGATCCAAACTGGTGAACCCTGGGCTGCCCAAGCAGAGCATGGGAACTTAACCACTCGGCCATAGGACCGGCCCCCTAATTTATTCTTAATTTCTATAATTTTATCATTTAAAAGATGTTAGGGTAATAGATCACATAGTAGGTAACATTTTGGGATTGGGATATTTCACTCAGCATAATTTCCTGAAGATTCATGCAAACTGATGTTTGTATCAACACGGTGCATTTTCTTGCTGAGTAGTAGTTTGCAGCATGAATGTACCACGCTTTGTTCAACCATTCACCTGTTGAAGGACATCTACAGTGTTTCTAGGTTTGCTATTATAAATAAAGCAATACAAATAAACATTCATTTACAAGTTTTTGTGTGAATATCAGTCTTAAAGTCTCTGAAATAAATGCATAGGTGTGCAAATGCTAGGTCTCATGATAGTTGCATGTTTAGTATTTTAAGAAATTGACGAACTGTTTTCCAGAGTGTTTGTACCATTTTACACTTCTCTCTCTTCACAGGATTTTTCACCAAGCAAAAGTTTTTAAACTTGAAGAAGCTCAATTTATCATTTTCTCCACAGAATTGTGTATTTGATGTCAAGCCTAAGAACTCTTAACTATCGCTCACTCTCAAAGATTTTCTCCTGTGATTTTCCTAAAGTTCTATAGTTTTACATTTTATATTTATGCCTATTGTCTATTTTGAGTTAATTTTTGTATAAGATGTGAGACTTTGGCAGAGGTTCACTTTTTTTGCCTATGAATGTCCAAGTACTCCAAAACCATTTGTTGAAAAAATTATCATTCCTTTGAATGATATCATTGAATTGCTTCTGCACATTTGTTGAAAATCAGTTGGGCATATTTGTATGAGTCTATTACTGGGTTCTCTATTCTGTTCTATTTAACTATGTGTCCATCCCTCCTCCAAGACCACGCAGCCTTTACTGAAGCTATATAATCAATCTTGAAATTGGGTAGGCTGATTACTCTATTTTATCTTTTCTTCACAATCATTTTAACCATTCAAGTTCTATTGTCTTTCCATATAAGCTTTTGAATAATCTTGTCTACAGCTACAAAAGTCTTACTGGGATTTTGATAAGAACTGAGTTCAACTTATATATCAATTTTGGGAGAATTTTCATCTTTACTACATTGGGTCTTCTAATTCATGAATGCCTTCTTTGATCTTATTTAGATCTTCTTTGATTTCTTTCATCAATGTTTTATAGTTTTAAGCATACAAGCTCTATACATCTTTTGCTAGATATACAACGAAGTACTTCATTTCACAGTTACATTTACAGATTTAAATGGTTGTATTTTTCACTTTTGTGCCCATAGGTTCATTGCTAGTATGTAAAAATACAATTTATTTGTATACGTTTATCAAGATTCCTATGATTTGGTGAACTCACTTATTAGATCTAGGTTTTTATTTGTATATTTCTTGGAATTTTCTACATAGACAATTGTGTCATCTGCATATAGGGACAATTTTATTTCTTTCTTTCCAGCCTGTATGCCTTTTAATTCCTTTTCTTGCCTTATTGCACTGGCTAAAACATCCAGTACACTTTTGAATAAGAGTAGTGAAAGCAGACAGTCTTCTCTTGTTCCCAGTGTTGAGGGGAAGTATCCAGTCTTTCACCATTAAGAATACTGTCAGCAATAGACTTTCTATAGATGTTCTTTACCAGTGTGAGTAAATGTTCCTCTGTTCCTAGTTTACTGAGAGGTTTGTTTGTTTTAATCACAGATGTTGAAGTCTGTCAAATTCTTTTTCTGCACTGATCGATATGATCATAGAAAATTTCTTTTTTTAGCTTGTTAATATAATTGATTATTTTGATTGACTTTCAAATATTGACTGGCCTTCCACCCTTGGAACAAACTCTAGTTTGTCATAGCATATAATTCTTTTTATATATTGCTGAATTCTATTTCTTAATATTTTTAAGGATATTTGTGTCTATATTCATGAGGGATATTGGTCTATAATTTTCTTTTTCTTTTTATTTAAACTGTCTTTGTCTGATTTCACAATCAGGGTAATTTCTAGCTTCAGAAAATGAGTGGAGAAGAGTTTTCTCTTCTTCTATAATCCGTGAGAAATGGTGTAGAATTGGAGTTTACACTTCTATAAGTCTGTGGAAGAATTCCCCAGTGAAATCATCTGAGATTAGAGATTTTTGAATGGAGATTTAAATTAAAAATAAAATTTCCTTAATAGTTATAGGGCTATTCACACTATTTCACATCAAGTGTGGAATTTGTGTTTTTTGAATAATTGTCTAAATGGTACATTTATGTGTGTAAAGTTGTTTATAGCATTCCTTTATTACCCTTTTTTGTCTGCAGGAACTGTGATAATATCTTCTGTTTCACTCCTGATATTAGTAATTCACGTTTTCTCATTTTTCTGTTAATCTTGTGACATATTTGTGACACATTCTTTCCAAAGAATAAGTTGGTTTATTTTTTCTATTGTGTTGCTCTCAATTTCATTGATTTCTCCTCTTATCTTTGTTGTTTTTTTCTTTGTGCTTGTTTTGAATGTATTTTGTTCTTTTTCTAGGTTCTCGAGATTGGAGAACAGATTATTGATTTGCAATGTTTTCTCTTTTCTAAAATTCAATGCTATAAATTTTTCGTTCAGCATTACCTTAGCTGTGTCTCACAAATTTTCATATGTGTATTTTCATTTTTTTCAGCTTAGCGTACTTTTTAATTCCTCATAAGAACTTTGACTATGGATTATTTAAAAGTGCATTGTTAGTTTCCATGTGTTTGAAAATGATCCTGTTATTTTTGTTACTGATTTCCAGTAGGGTCAGAGAATATGCTTTGTATGATTTCATTTTTTGTTTTTAGTTTGTTGAAGTTTGTTTGATGGCCCAAGATATTGTCTATTTTAGTATATGTTCCATGTGCACTTGAAAAAAAATGTTACTCTGCCACTGTTGGGTGGAATGCTTTATAAATATTGATTAGATCCTCTTGGCTGTGATGTTGTTGAGTTTTTCTATATCTTGCTATTTTTCTGTTTAGTTGTCCTATCAATTGATGAGAGAAGGCTGTTAACATCTCTAACTATAACTGTCAATTTGTTCATGTCTCCTTTTAGTTCTATCAGTTTTTGCTCCATATATTTTGCAGCTCTGTTGCTTGGTTCATACACACTTAGGATTGCTATGTCATCTTGGCGGAATGACCATTTTATCATTATGCAATGTCCCTCTCCATCTCTGGTAATTTTCTTTACTCTGAAGTCTAATTTATCTGGTACTAACATAGCCATCCATGTTTTCCTTCGATTAATATTTGTATATCTTTTTACTTTCAACATGTTTGTATCATTATATGTGAAGCGACTTTCTTGCAAACAGGATATGGATAGGTTATATTTTATAATCCAGCCTTCTAATTTCTGTCTTTTAATTGGTATATTTAGACCTTTTATATGCAATGCAATTATTAATACATTAGGACATAAGTCTGTGCACACTGAGATTTCCAGAAGTCTAGGATGAACAAGGTAAAAAGAAAATCCAGGAAGCTCTCTACCAAGCTGTTCTTGAGGTCTAAGGTGCCTAGCCAGTCTACCTTCTTCTCTCCACTTTTCAGAGGCTTCATATGTTTATTTTCTACATAACATCCAGGATTTTTAGTTTTACTTAGCAAGAAGAATAGGAAAAAATAGGTCTTTTGCAACTTTCCAGAAGCAAAATGTCCAAAGAATTTTATGGTGTCCAATACTTCCAATTCTGCTCAGACTGATACTTCATATTTTTTCTCCTGCTGAGAATTCCTTGACATCTGGTGGTGTCAGTATTCTTTCAGCAGCTGGAGCGTGGATGTCCTCAAGCAGGAACGGGTGTCAGCCCTTCAGCGAGCCTCAAGTTGAATTGATCCAGCCCATAATCTCTGGCCTCATTTTTATAACAGGTACAAACGGTTAACAGAACATAAACAAGTATCACAATATTGACTTCACACCCACAAAATGAAAGAAAAAAGATATTCCTCAGGTCTTAGAATGTTAACCCAGACAATATGTGTTCCTTAGAAAAAATGGCAACTCCCAAACAACATGTGCCTGAAAACTCAATGGAGTTTGAGGGAAAGTGAGGAGGGGAGTAACATTCCTCTTTGTGTTAGGCTCCCCTGGTCTCTGCACTCATATCTAGGATCTATGACCTGTGCACCTAAATATAATTTGGATGGGCATGGATGAGTGTTGTGAGCATAGATTCAGTGAAAAATTGTGATATAACTCAACTGGTAAGATGGGGTCCTCAGAGGGGTAGGAAGCAAGGAAGAGACGTGAAAGGGCTAAGTCTTAATCTCGTGTAAAGCAGTATCAACAATGACATGTGAAAATGATAAGGACAGAAGCAGTAATATCATCATTATATTTAGAAATATGATGGTAAATGCAAGATGTAAACCAAAAATGTTGAAACTGGGGGCTGGTGAATTACGCAGCGGAGGTCTGCTATTTTACTATGATCTTTCTTAGTGTTGTTTGATCTTTTAACTGGGTGCATGCATTATAAACCTAAATAGAAAAATTAGTAGATGGATCCTGTGGCCTCTCCTCTCCCTATATCAGCTAAGGGGCGCCCATCTCTTCTCACCACTGAGCTCTTTTTTCTACATGCTGATGTAGCTTGCACTGTATCCCAGCCTCAATGACTGACAGGCCAGAACACAGGTCAAGACTGGGCAGCTTTTCTCTGTCTGTCTGCTTCTGATCTTGGCTTTGAAGACAAAACTCAAGTGAAATCAAATCAAGTCACATCAGTAAATGCTCATGGTGTCCCCACTGTGAACTGTGCAAAGGGGTGAAAAACCATCCATGCTGCAGGGGTTATAGTTATCACTGAACATTAAGAAGCAAGTACACAAGAGTCTCCATGCGGCCTTAAAAATGCACATTGGCCACAAGAACTGCCAGCTCTAGAGCTAGAAGGGACTTTGGAGAATGTCCAGTCTAACTTCCTCATTTGACAAAGTGGGAAACTGAAGCCCAGACAGGAACTGTGCCCTGTGCCCAGTCTGCTCTAATTCTTTGGGTTCCAGTGAGATGCAAAGAGGTAAAACCAAAGGCTTTTGGATAGTCCAAATGTAAGAGCAGGCACTAAGGGCTGTGATGGTTACAAAAGGTTCCAGGAAAGAGAGACCCTGAGCTGAACTTTGGAAAAGGGATAGCAGAAGAAAAGGACTTCAGAAAAAGGAAACTCGACCTTTGCAAATGAGAGAGCTTTGCTCCAGTGAGAAAATCTACCTGATGTGAGTGCCTCAGCCAGGCAGAGGGTGGGAGTCGGGCTGAGCATGGTAACTCAGCCGGGTGCCACAGCCGAGTGAGCAGTCTTCCCCTGACTTAGACCTGCTCAGAAAGTCGATGGGAGCTCTGCTACAGCTCACTTAACCAGGCTGTGTTCTACAGAAACAAGAAGCATTCCTTTTTTGCATGATGATGATAACCATAACTCTCAGTTTACTATCAATTATTTAACAGATGTTGAGTTAATATTTTATCAGTGAATGAATGAATGAATGAATGATCTGAGACAAATCTGTTTTTAATTAATGAACAAGCCATTACAGAGAATGCTTCCTCTGTGCCCAGTCCTTTGCTCAATAGCACGCATACAAAGAAGAGAAGACAAGGTTTTGCTTTGTGATTCATTGTCAAAACAAGAATAAGAAAAGCTTCCTGTTTCTGTCTGTAAAACCCAGAACACGCTCCTCAAAATAAAATCACCAGTCAGCCATGCCCCCTCATCCTGGAAAAGCATTGCTCTCAGTGGAAAAGGCAAACATTCTCCGTGTTGACCCTAAATGCTGTGACTCATTCCCTTGTCCCCTCAGCTGGTGACCTTTTTCTAGAAGATGGATGGCCCATGCTTCAGCAGGCCTCTGGTGCTGTCTCTTAATTAAAGGGGGGTCAAGAATGGCCTATGCATTTCTCAGAGGCTTGGCAGACAGAGGCCCCTGCAGTGGTCTTACTGAAGCTCCGGCGGAAAACCAAGATGACCTCACAGGACAGAGTATAAACATCATCACCCAACAGCAGGATGACACAGCACAACAGGAGCATCACAGACAGTGACTAAAGGTTCAAGATCCCCACCCACACAGTCACAGACCTCAAGGCAAAATTTGCCAACTATGTGACCTGGGCTGTGTTTTTACCTGTGTGAGTCTGAGTTTTTTCATACATAAAATTAATGTAAAAATACGGCTGTCAGGGCTGTGAAATGAGATGGCCTGTGTGGAGTGGTCGGTAACGCACCAGACACAAAGCAGCCTCCATGAGTGCTAGAAAGCACGGAGTGGGTGGAAGCCTTGACTGCCAGCACAGGCTGTGCATCCTAATTTTGTGACCTCGATCAAGTTGCTGGGGTGGGAAACCAGGGCTGTGGGGATTAACAGCATCTTAGTGGCTGAGGTGGAGAGGCAAGACTGAGTTCAAATCTGACTGGAAAACCAATAATAAAAGCTACCGTTTATGAAACCCTGCCTCCACGCACCTTCCAGGCCCTTCGTACTGAGATTTTTCATTCTCTCTTGAGGGGACAAAGGTCCTTCATAGGCAGCTCTCACACCCATCATTGCATTCCTACCTAAGTCTGCCTTGTTTTCCTGTTTAACAAACAACAGGCCTGAGAAGGTCCCCAGCCAAGGTCCCTGAGTCAGGGGAAGTCCTCAGGTGGCAGGCACTGCTCCACACCCCTCCACACTTCTTCTTGGGCACAGGGGCCACCGTTCCTGTGATCACGCCTGCCTTTAAGTCTCCGTTTCTCCACGCCAGCTCCCCGCGCTCTGTTAATCTGTTTCCTGCAAACATTGCAAGCGGTGAGCAATGCAAGAATGCCTGCTCTTCCCCCTCCAGTCCAGGGTGTGTCTCTCCCAGTAGGACTGGTTCTAGGGCAAGTGCACACAGCTGACTCCCCACCTGGCGGGAGCTGCTGGAAAACAGGAAAAGTGGGTCAGCTCATCAGAATTATTCGTCCCAAGGGAACGGACGGCAAGCGGGAGAAAAGTGTGTTAATTTGGCCAGGAAAAAAATGTGTCTCTCAGTGAATCGTGCTTGAAAAAGGAGTCTTAATTAAACCATCCATGTATTCATTCATTCATTCTTTTATTCACTCATTCAATAGACATTTAGAGAGCATCAGACTCTGTGCAGGACCCTGGAAATACCAAACCAAAGGAGGTCCATATAACAGAGTAGAAAGTTCACAGAGCTTTGGCACAAAACTGACCTAAGTTTGAATTTAATTCTGCCATTTACTTGCTATATAGCCTGGAACAAGCTACTAAAACTCTCTGAGCCTTAGTTCTTCATCTGTAAAATGAGAATGATGATACCCTCCATCCAGGGTATTGCGCAATGTAAGTGTCAAATGTGTACACAGTGCTTGGGTTCAATAAATAGAAACTGCTATTGTTATTATCATTATCATCAGTATTCTTGCTACTATTTTTGAGAAATAATAGATTTCCCTTAAGGAAACCAAAAACAAATAAGTCAGAACTGGTGTTTTCTATTATAACCTTTTATTTCACAGAACTCCCTTTCTAGAATGACAAAGGGAGAAATGTAAAAGATGAGAGACATTTATAAGACAGAAACTAAGTAGTTTCAGTATCGTGTGTGTATGGGTTATCCTTTCTCCACATCTGCCAGCAACCCCCACCCTCAATAGACTCATTTATTACTCAGCTTTGTGGGCCTGAGCAAAGAAAACTCAGTAGGTCTGTAGGGAATTCCGCCCTTCACATAGGCAGATGGCTAAAAAGCAGCCGGGGTCAGAGTGCACCACCAGCCAAGCACAAACGAGCAAAGAGAGACTGTGAACACAAAGGCAACATGCCCAGGGGTATGTACACGAGGGACGGCTCATCTCCTCCACTGGGCCCTGAATTCAGCACACAAACATGTTTCTAAAATAATGTCACTAATATTCCAGTGAAGTGACATCACCTCTGGGTGCTCGTTTTGCCAGGCATTAGGCCCACAAATTTGTTGGTTATTAAAAATAACCATTTTTAATCCATTATATTATATAACACAGCAGCCCTATGTGCCATTAGGACCCTCACTTTACAGCTGAGGAGACAGAAAGATCAGGGGTGTTGAGCAACCCGCCCTCAGTCACACAGCTGCTGAAGCCAGTGTTCTATCATGGAGCTTTCTGACTCCAGACTGGGATGTTTCCACTGGCAGAGCTGCTTCACTGTGGACTCTTCCGAGTATGTTCCGAAGGATCTGTTTCTGGGGAGTGGGGAGGAGGATGTGTTAAGTAATTTACACCACAAAGGCACTTCCTGACTTGAAAGATAGAGGTGACTCCTTTTATACAATATCTCAATTTTACAAAATGTAATGGTGTTATAATTCTGAACTTAGCTGCTACTGGTCGCAGTGTTTGGATGGAAATGATGCTTAGAAAATGCCTCACAAAAAGCCGTAGTCATCTGCTGTATGTAAGAACCCAATGTTCCACTCATCCTGGTTGTTGCCTAAAATCTCTTTCTTTCGTGATTTTTTTCGTCACTAGAAAGGATGAATTCCAAATCCCACTTGAAGGTGTTTATAGTTTTATGCAGCCATTACTCCCCAAGATAAATGGGTTCAACGTGTGAAGCGGTACTGTGGAGGCAAAAAGGAGGGTCCTCATCCTAGATCTGATTTAACCCGTACAAGATGCTGTGAGGCAGGCACTGCCGCCCCATTTGCAGAAGAGGAGGTTGAGCTCATAGGGGTTGAACATTTTCCAGAAGTTGAGCACTGTCCAGAAGATTGATATCTGGCCACAGCTACTGAGACACTGCTGGCGAGGCCATGGTGGGAGGGGGAGCCCCCTTCACCTCTTAGGACTTGTGAGGAAAGTAACTATGGCAACCTGAGTTTCGCTAAAATCCTGAGAATGGTACACACAGCAGCACGATTTTCTGGGCTGCAGGCTGGGGGCCCACAACACCCATTATGACAAGGCTCTCTCTTCTTTGCATCCCCCAGGATGGGTTTCAGACGCCTTTGCCCCAAGAGTAGCAGGACTTCCTGAGCTGTTCCCTCCCTCCCCGTCGTTTGGCTCGGTGTGAGGCAGGGTCCCCCAGAGGCCACCTTTGTCTCTGGGACCCGGACTGATATAGACACACCAATTCCCCTTTCCATGGGGCAGTGGGGGCTGGCGTGTCCTCCTCACATGCTTTGCTGAGAGGCGGATCCCAGGGAGCCCTTTGCTCCAGTGGCTTGTCTCTCAGAGCAGCCCAAGGAGAAGGTGTAGCTCAGAGAGCACTCTCCTTCCTCACATGCCCACGCCCCTTGCTTCCACTGCCAGCTCCTCTCTCTCGGTGACTCAGGCTGTCTCAGGAAGTCCAGTTTTGTTGACTGAGCCCACGCCTGTTGTACCTGGTATCAGAGACCAGTTTGGCCAGCAGTTCTCCAGACTTCTGCCCCAGCAACAGGATTTCTCTCAGAGTGAGGGGAAAGCAAAATAAAAAGGAAAAACAACTTCACTGGCTGGGGCAGCAGGTGGAGGGACGAAGGGCAGTGGGCAAGCCCCAGCTCTGAACATCAGGGAGGCAGTCCCGAGGTGAGCGTGGGCTGTGGTGAGACCCCGCACCCCGGGCGCCTGGCTGATCCCCTGCTCTTGCTCTTCCTGTAGACACCAAGTGTTTCTACATTTGGGGGTTTCAGCTCCGTGCTCACGCTCTCATCCCCCACTCCCACCTTTCATAGGGCAAGGGTCTTTTTCAGGTAAAATTAATCCATTTGGCTTTACTTTCTGCTCTTTCTCTCAAAAACAGTAATTTCCCAATTAGTTGCTCTGCTACGATATGAGTACATGGAAAAAGTATGTGCTGTTTAGAATGTGCAGGCTCGTCTCACGTTCAGTTCCGTCAACACTTATTGAACAACTGCTGTGTGCCAGACCAATACTTTCCTGGCCATGGAGAGGAGCATCAGACACAATCATAGCCTAAAGAGAACGCCTGGTCTAAGGTGAGTGCCTTCAGCAGCTCGGGCTGCTATAACAAAATGCCATAGGCTGGGTGGCTTAAACACAGAACTATTTCTCACGGCTCTGGAGGCTGGAGGGCTGAGATCAGGAACCAAGCGTGGTGAGGTTCCTGTGTGAGTTTTCTTCCTGGCTTGCAAGTGGCTGCCTTCTCGCTGTGCTCTCACGCGGTAGAGAGAAAGACAGAGGAAGCTCTCTGGGGTCTCTTCTTATACGGACACTAATTTCATCATGAAGGGCCACCCTCGTGACTTCCTCCAATCCTGATTACCTCCCCAAGACCTCATTTCCAAATACCATTACATTTTGGGTTAGTTCTTCATCATATTAAATTTTTTTTGGAGGAAGACTGGGCCTGAGCTCACAACCGTGCCCATCTTCCTCTGCTTTATATGTGGGATGCCTACCACAGCATGGCATGCCAAGCGGCTGTGCCATGTCCTCACCTGGGATCCAAACCGGCGAACCTGGGCCAATGAAGAGGAACATGCGAACTTAACTGCTGTGCCACCAGGCCAGACCCCTTCATCATATTAATTTTGAGAGAACACAAACAGTCTATTACATTTGTGGATGAAAATAATCCATAACCAATCTATAAATGAAAATTGGGATGATTTTATTCTGAGCCAGATCTGAGGACTAGCTTAGCCCGGGCCTTCCTTCCCCAAGCAAGGAAGGGCACCAAAGAAGTGGGGTGCACAGGGTGGTTATATCCCCTCAAAGAGCATGTTGCACATATGATTGAAATGTTCCTTTTACAATAGTCAGGAGACTGCTCTGTCAGCACAGTGATTGATGGACACAGCAGGTAGTAGGTCTGCTGTCTCGGTGGACACAGCAGGGTGGCAGGTCTGTTGTCTTGAGCTGGGTGGTCACAGGTGAGCTGGGTGGTCAGAGGTGAGCACAGCAATCAGTTCCTCGCCTAAGGAAAGATGCTTATGCCTAAGGAAATGCCAATGTGGGGAAAGTTGCACCTTTATCTTAAGGGCATTTGTTCTTGCGTTTGGGACATAGCAAAGGCTTAAACCAGATGTACAATGCATGCTGAATGGCCATGTCGGGCCCTTTTGGAAAAAACAAGGTCAGGCTGAAGTCGGTTTACATCAAATGGCTGCCTCATATACTCCAATATATCCTATTGCTTGCCATTTGCTGTCACATTCTAACCTCGCCCCCTAAAATTCCTGTCTTTCTCACATGAAAAATACATCCATTCCATCCTAACAGCCCCCAAACTCGTTCCAGCATTAATTCTAGAGTCCAAGGTCCACAGTATCATCTAAATCAGATGTGGGTGAGACTCTGGTATAAGTCATCCTGAGGCAAAATTCCTCTCCAGGTATGAACCTGTGAAACCAGACAAGTTAGGAGCTTCTAAAATATAGTTATGGGACAAGCATAACACAGACATTCCCATTCCAAAAGGGAGAAACAGGAGAGAAGGGAGAGACGACAGATCCCAAGCAAGTGCAAAACCTAGCAAGGCAAATTCCATCAGATCTTAAGGCCTCAGAATAATCCTCTTTGGCTTGATGTTCTGCCCTCCAGGCCCCCAGTAAAAGGCTGTTTCTTTGGTCAATAAGCTTGAGAAAAGCAACCGCAGAGTTGACGGATGGGTAAGTAAAGGCCAAGGAGACAGTCCCTCTGAGGAGTAGTGGGCTCAGGCCAGAGCCATTAGCCACGTGCCGGGATTTAAATTTAAGTTTAAATTAACTAAAATTAAATAAAATAAAAAACTCCTTAGTCACACCAGCCGTGTGTCAAGTCTACAAAAGCCATGTGGCTAGTGGATACTGTATTTGACAGCTGAGATACAGGATATTTGCATTATGGCATAAAGTTCTATTGGACAGGACAAGGCTGGACACCGACCTGTGGCCTTGCTAGGTATGGAAAGGGAAGACCACTCAGTAGAATTAGCTCCACTGACCTGGGCTGGTGAGATTCCAGGCTCTGTCCTCTATGACCGCCCTCATTCACGGGAAAGGGCATAAATGCTGGTGATTTTCCTCTATGAAAGTGGGACTATTGCCTGCACTTTCTTCCTTCTTAAAGGTGATGGTAATAAAATGTGGGAATATATACAGAAGTAATTTGGATTCATATAATGTCTTTCTGGCTAAAACTCAAAAGTGTCATTATGTCCCTCCAAGCACTATGCTTTCTCCATATTTAGAAACATAAATATTCAGATATCTGTGCAACCCTTTTTGAATGAAGACCTACATTTATATGTAATGACTTTAAAAAATCCTGCTGCTTTTTACTGGCTCCATTATCAAAATGATACTCTTATAGCTATCTTGCCTACCACTACCAGGCAAATTCTTCTAAAATATCCATTTTTCCATGCCCTCCCGTGCTCAAAGGCCACCAATGGCTCCCTACTGCGTTCAATTTTGACTCCTCCTCACTAAAGCTTTCCAGCCATCAAAGCAGCATATACCTGCTCCACTCCCCACCTCACTCGGCGGCTCTGGCTCTCATCCGTCATCCTCTTCAGTCAGCAGCACAGCCAAGCACAGTCATGGCCTGTCTGCTCTTAGAGGGACAGTAGCGATCAAGAACAACGCTTCAAAGAACAGGAGGGGAAACTGAAGGCACGGTCCCACCCCGTGCCCTTGTTCACAGCCCTCACCCTTGTGACATTGTCCAAATTCATCAGGTTCCACAGAGAGTGGATCTGGAAACAGGAAAGTCTGAAGGCAAGAAGGCCATGTTTTCTCTAATTTGTCTTCCTAAAGTGATCTGTCAAAGGTAAAATTTAGGCTAAGCACCAGACTTCTCAGCTCTAAGGCGTAAGGTGTCTCCTCCTCTTCTCTAAGCCCTTCTTCAGGTCTCTCACATCAATACCCAAAACCTATCAGCTCACGTCCCCATCTGATATTTAACCCTTCAGTGAATTCTCTTGCCTTTCTGGGTAGTCTCAGACTTTCAGGCTGCTATTCAAGGCCTTTCATGATCCGTCTCTTCAGGCTCATCTCCACTATTACATGTACCTGAGATTCCAGCAAGACTATCGGGCTCATTGTCCCCTGGGTGGGTCACAGAGCTATCACTTCTAATCTTTCTCCAAAGACACAGAGTGTTATCCTCCTTTGCTTCTCTACCTCCAGCTTCAAGGTCTACATTGGCTTTCTTTCATACCGAGAATGAAAACCAAACTCCCCACCATGGTCTTTAAAGCATTCCATGGCTGGGTGCTATTGGCTTCATTAGTCTCGTGTCATGAGACTCACCACTCCCTTGATCATGAGGCCACAGCCACACTTACCTTTCTGTCCTTGACTGAGCTAAGCTGTTATGACCTTGGAGCCTCAGCACTTCGTGCCAAGGATGCTCTGCTCCAGTCCCTCTCATTCACTGCACTCTGCTATACTCCACTTATAGTAGGTGTCACTGCTTGACATCATTCATTCATTGTTTTATTTGCTCAGGGTGTGTGCCAACCCCAATTCAAAATTACAGGACAGCAAGGACTGGGCCATTATAGCCTTTGCTGAATCCTAGACCAGTGCCAGACACATTGTGGGTGCTCAATAAAGATGTATTTAATAATTAAATGGTGCTGCCATGAAGCAGCAAACATCTCAACAAGATTACCAAACTTGCTTTGATCCATGAACATGGAATGCTGAACCTAGAGTTCCATTCAAGTGTGCACATTGCATTTACCAAATTCACCATATATTGAGCCATTAAGCAGGTCTCAATGAATTTCAGAGTATGATCTCTGAAATCAATGGAACTAAAGTAAAAGTCTATTTTATTAAAGGTCCTAATGATTTGGAAATTAAACAAAATAACATACTTTTAAAAATAACTTTTTAAAGATGTAATAATGGAAATTAGAAAATAACTTATATTAAATGTCAATAAAAATACATCATTGGGGCCAGCCCAGTGCATAGTGGTTAAGTTCACGCACTCCACTTCAGTGACCTGGGGTTCACAGGTTTGGATCCCAGGAGCAGACATAGCATCACTTGTCAAGCCAGGCTGTGGTGGCATCCCACATAAAATAGAGGAAGATTGGCACAGATGTGATCTCAGCAACAATCTTCCTCAGGTAAAAAGAGGAAGATTGGCAACAGATGTTAGTTGAGGGCTAGTCTCTCACACCAAAACACAAATAAATAAATTAATTAATTAAATAAAAATATATCAGCAAAAATGTGGAATGTCGCTAAAACTATGTTTAGAGAGACATTTACAGTTTAAATGTGCATATTAAAAAGAAAGGCTGAAAATCAATGACACAAAAATCCACCCCAAGAAGTGAGAAAAAGAACAGCAAATTAAGCCACAAGAAAACAGAAGGAAGGAAATAATGAAAACAAAGTAGAAAATGATGAAACAGAAAACAAAGACAAATTTGTTCTTTAAAAATACTAATAAGCTCATCTTATGAGGTTGGTACCATGCTGATAACAAAAAAAGACAAAGACAGTACAACAAAACCTGCTACAAATCAATATATATCATGAACTTAGGTGAAAAAAATTCTCAACAAAATAATTTGAAAATCAAATCTAGTAATGTATAACAAAGAATTATATATTATGACCAAATGAGACTTACTCCAGGGATGATTCAATAATTAAAAATCAATCAATATAATTCATAGATCCATAGAATAGATTGGTGGTTGCCAGAAATGAGGTTGGGATGGTTGAAATCTAGGAAGGGGGTCGAAAGATAGAAATTCTCAGTTACAAAATAAATCAGTCAAGGGATATAATGGACACCATAGTAAAGTTAATAATACTATATTGTATATTTGAAAGTTGCTAAAAGAGTAGATCTTAAAAATTCTTATTGCAAGGAAAAAAATTCATAACTATGTGTGGCGATGGATGTTAACGAGACTTATCATGGTGATCATTTCAAAATATAAACAAATATGGAATCATTATGTTGTCCACCTGAAACTAATATAATATTATTATTAATTATACCTCAATAAAAAATCAATTAATATAAACCACCACATCAATGAGCTAAAGAAGAAAATCATATGATCATATCAATTGATAGAGAAAAAGTATTAGATAAAATTCAGTGTTCATTCATGATTTTAAAAAAAAAGTTCTGAAGACTAGGAATAGACTAGGACCCTAAACTTGAAAAAGAACCTCTACAAAAGAGGTACAACTAACATCATACTTACTGGTAAAAGACTAAATATTTTTCTCATAAAATTGGAAATAAGGCAAAGATGTCCGTTTTCTCTATTCTTAACCAATGTGGTATTGGAAGTTTGTTCTAGCCAGGATAAGAGGAAAAAAATAAACAAATAAAAGGCATATATATTGGAAAGAAAGGAATAAAACTACCCTTATTTTCAGATGTCCTGATTGTCTGCATAGAAAATCCCAAGGATTAAAAAAATTAATAATAAAACTGTAAGAAATAATAAATGAATTCAGCATGGTCATAGGATACATAATCAACAACAAGAATTAATCACATTTGTATATATTAGCAATAAACATGTGGAAACCAAATTTTAAAATGGAATATGTGGAAAATCACTCCTCAAAAATAAATACGCATAAATCTTACAAAACACGTACAGGAACTCTATGCAGAAAATCACAAAATACTGGCAAAAGAAATACAAGGCATCTAAATAAATGGAGAGAATTGCCATGTTGATGGATTGGAACAGTCAACACAGTAGGAGGAATGTTAATTCTCCTCAACTTGGTGTATAGGTTTAATATAATTCCTATCAGAAGCCTAGCAAGTTGTTGTAGCTATACGGAAAATCAAAGGACATAGAGTAGGTAAAACAATACTGAATACAAAAAGAAGAAAGTGGGTGAAATCATTCTGGCCAATAATAAAACTTACTACACAGTTACAGTAATCAAGAAAGTGTGATATCAACAGAAATAAAAATACATAGATCAATACAGCAGAATAGAGAGCTCATAAATAGATCCAAAGAAACATAGCATATGATTTTTGACAAAAATGTAAAAGCAATTGAATGCAGGAAGAATCATCTTTTCAACAAATATGGCTAGAGTAATTAGATATCCATAGGCAAACAAAAGACGATAAAACTAACTCTTACTTCTTATACCAATACTAATTTATAATAGATCACAGATTTAAATTTAAAGTGTAAAAGCGTAAAACTTTTAGAAGAAATCATAGGAGAAAATCCTTGGGATATAGGGCTAGACAAAGAGTTCTTAGACTTTATCCCAAAGCACGATCCACAAAAGGAAAAATTAGTGACGTGGACTTCATAAAACTTAAAAACTTTTGCCCTCTGAAACACAAGGTGAAGAGGCTCAAAAGGCAAGCTACAGACTGAGAGAAAGTATTTGCAAACCACATCACTAACAAAGGACACGTAACTAGAATACACAAAGAACTCTCAACACTCAGCAGTAAAAAATAAACAATTCAATTAGCAAAGCAACAAAAGACATGAATGGGCATTTCTCTTATAAAGAGATGTGGATGAAAAACTGAGAATAAGATATGTACAATATCACCAGCCATCAGGGCAATGCAAATTAAAACGTTGTAGCCACCCAGGAAAAGTTTGGCAATTTCTTATAAACTAAAGATATAGTACCATACACCCAGGACAAAATCCTGTACATGAATGAATATAACCACATTATTCATAATAGCCCAAAGCTGGAATCAGCCCAGATGTCCTTTAGCAGGGCAGTGTTTAAACAAACTGTCATTTATACAGTAGAATGCTATTCATCAATAAAAAGGAGCAAACTACTCATACACACAACCACTTGGATGGATCTCAAGAGCGTTAAGCTTAGCATAAAGGCAATATCAAAAGGTTATATATCATGTACAGATGGATAACAGATTAGTGGTTGCCAGAGAAGAGGCACAGGATGGTGGATGGTAAAACATTAAAGAGAGAATACATGGAAATTCCCCTGTGGTAATGGCAAAGTTTAACACTTTATTGTGATAGTGGTTATACAAATTTTTACATAGAATCAAACTGCATGGAACTAAACACACACACACAAACCAGTGCATGGGAAAATTGATTAAGGTCTGTAGTATAAAAGTATAATTAACAGTATTGTATCAATGCCAAATTCTCAGTTTTGATCTTTACTGCCATTACATAAGACATCACCATTAGAGGAAGTTGAGTGAAGGGTTCAAAGGACTCTATCCACTATTTTTTGCAACTTCCTGTGAATCTACACTCATTTCAACAAAAAAGTTTTTAAACATTATTAAATCGATAAGCTTCCCACAAAAAAATCAAGACAAAGATAGAAAAAGGACAAATAACCACCTATCAGGAGTAAGAAAACTATATTACTGTAGCGATTAAAGATATCTTTCAAAGTTCTCACAGGATATTATGAACAACTTTAAACCAATAAATTAGAAAATGTTGGAGAGTGATGTCAGCAACATGGTTGAGTGAGCTCACCTGGGACTCTCTCCCCTCCAAATTACAACCAAAAGGAGCAACTGCTTTCCAAGCAAAAGAAATCCTAATAACAGAAATCATCAGAGAGCCACAGCAGCCAAACGACAGAAGGTGGAGAGGCTGGAGTCACCCTCGGAGGAGCTGGAATGGGGTAAGAGAGAACTTTGCTCCCTCCCCTAGAGACTGGGATCACTGCCACGGGTGCCGGAAGGAGCAGGGGAGGGGTCACACGTCCACAGGATCATCCATGACTCCCACCACTGGTGCAGCAGAAACCCTCAAATGGGGGAAAGCTTTCGCATGGGGAGACACCATCAAGCCAGGGCCCCAGGCAAACAGAGAGTGAGAGCTGATCAGAATCCAGGTCTGTGCGCGAGAGAAAGTGCCTCTCCTCCCCCAGTCCGCGCTGGGCACAACCATAGAGGCTGAACGCAGAGGGCTCAGAACACGTGGCTCTCGACCCCCCCCACCTAGTGGCGACAGGCTGTAACTACAACTGAATAATAGCATCATGCGCAAAAACGGCTCCTCTACCATCCAGCAATTTATAAAAGCTCCAGACCAGAAGGAAAACAAAAAAACACAGAATTAAGTGCTGAGGACTTGGAAATAGGTAAACTAAGTGACAATGAATCTAGAGTAGCTATCATCAAAAAACTTAATGAGGTAAAGGGAAATATAAAGAAACAAGTCAACGAGTTCTGGAGTTACTTCACAACAGAGATTGAAACTATAAAGAAGAATCAATCAGAAATACTAGAGGTGAAAAACACAATGGATCAGATAAAACAGAATATGGATTCCCTGAATGCCCATGTAGACACCATAGAGGAGCAAATAGCATAATCGAAGATAGTCAGACTGAATGGCTCCAGACAGAGGAAGAAAGAGAACTAAGAATTAAAAAAACCTGAAAAAAATCTCTGAAAAAGAGCTGACTCAGTGAGAAAATGCAACTTAAGAATAATCTGAATTCCTGAGGTCATGGAAAAGGAAAGTGGAGCAGAAAGTGTGCTCAATGAAATAACAGAAGAGAACTTCCCAAATCTAGGGATTGAGAGAGAAATGTGTGTGGAGACAGATTTCAGATCTCCTAGATTTGTCAATGTAAAAAGACCTAGTGCAAGACATATAGTAGTAAAAATGGCAAAAATGAAGGACAAAGAAAGAATACTCAGGGCAGAAAGCCAGAAGAAAACAACCTACAAAGGAACCCGTATCAGACTTTGAGTGGATTTCTCTACAAAAACCTGACAAGCTAGAAGAGATTGGAATGACATATTCAAAATTTTAAAGGATAAAAATCTTCAGCCAAGAATACTCTATCTAGCAAAAATATCCTTCAGATATGAAGGAGAAATTAAATCTTTTCCAGACAAACAAAAGCTAAGGGACTTTGTAGCCACAAGACCTCCACTAGGAGAAATCTTCAAGAAGGCTCTCATTCCTGAAAAAAGAAAAAAAGGGAGAAAGGGGTCACAAAACACACAGTAGGGAGACAAATAGATAGAATCAGAATAGGATAGTAAATATTCAATGATAGCATTAGGATAAAGGGAGGGAGATCACCAAAGCAAAGACGGTCTTATCACTCTAACCACAAACTCTCAACACAAGTTGGAATAACAGATGAAAATAATAATTTAGGAGGAGAGGAGGAAAGGGACTGAATCAGTCTAGGCTAAGGTAGTAAGAGACCACCAGAAAATGGACTATGTTATACATGAGATTCTGAATACAAACTTCAGGTAGCCACTAAACTAAAAAACAGGACAGAGACACAAAACATAAATATGGAAAAATCTAATAAACCCAGCATAAGAAATTGCAGAAGTCAAGGGGTAGGCTAAAACACACAGGACGAGAAACAAAGGAAATGCAGGAAAACCGGAAAACGAGCAACAGAATGGCAGCATTAAGCCCTCATGCATCAGTACTCACCCTCAATGTAAACGGATTGAACTCTCCAATAAAAAGACACTGAGTGGCAAAATGGATTAAACAACAAGATCCAACAATTTGTTGCCTCCAGGAAACACACCTCAGCTCCAAGGACAGAGAAAGGCTCAGAGTGAAGGGGTAGAAGACAATACTCCCAGCTAATAGCAAACAAAAGAAAGCAGGTCTCACAATACTTATATCAGACAAAACAGACTTCAAGATAAGGCAGGTAGAGAGAGACACAGAGGGACAATATATAATGATCAAATGGACACTTCATCAAGAAGAAATAACGCATATAAATATCTATGCACCCAACACAGGAGCACAAAAGTTCATAAAGCAACTATTAACAAACCTAAGAGAAGATATCAAAAATAACACAATAATAGTAGGGGACCTCAACACCCCACTCACATCAATGGATAGATCATCCTGACAGAAAATCAACAAGGAAACAGTGGAGCTAAATGAAAAGCTAAACCAGTTGGACTTAATAGACATATATAGAACACTCCATCCAAAAACAGCAGAATACACGTTCTTCTCAAGTGCGCATGGAACACTCTCAAGGATAGGCCATATGTTGGGAAACAAGGCAATCCTCTACAAATTTAAAAAACTTGAAATAATAACAAGCATCTTTTGTAATCATAATGCTATAAATCTAGAAATTAATTACAAGACAGAAGCTGAGAAAGGAACAAGGATGCAGAGACTAAACAATATGCTATTGAACAAGCAATGGATCATTGAAGAAATTAAAGAAGAAATCAAAAAATACCTGGAGACAAATGAAAATGAGAACATGCCATACCAACTCATATGGGATACAGCAAAAGCTGTATTAAGAGCAAAATTCACAGCAATACAGACACATCTTAACAAACAAGAAAAATCCCTAATAAGCAACCTTAAACTACACCTAACAGAATTAGAGAAAGAAGAACAAAGCCCAAAGTCAGCAGAAGGAGAGAAATCCCATAAAAATCAGAGCAGAAATAAATGCTATTGAAACAAAAAAGGCAGTAGAAATGATCAGTGAAACAAAGAGCTGGTTCTTTGAGAAGATAAATAAAATTGACCAGCCCCTAGCCAGACTTACAAAGAAAAAAAGAGAGAAAGCTCAAATAAACAAAATCAGAAATTAAAGAGGAGAACTAACAACAGACTCCGCAGAAATACAATGGATTATAAGAGAATACCATGAAAAACTATATGCCAGCAAAATGGATAACCTAAAGGAAATTGATAGATTCTTGAATTCCTACAATCTCCCAAAGCTTAGTCAAGAAGAAGCAGACAATTTGAACGGACCAGTCACAAGGAAAGAGATTGAAACAGCAATCAAAAGCATCCCAAAGAATAAAATCCCAGGACCAGATGGCTTTCCTGGGGAATTCTACCAAACTTTCAGAGAGGATTTAATATCTATCCTTTTCAAGCTATTCCAAAAAATTAGGGAGGATGGATCACTTCCCAACACATTCTACGAGGCCAACATCATGCTGAAACCAAAGCCTGACAAGGACACCACAAAAAAAGAGAACTACAGGCCAATATCGCTGATGAACACAGATGCAAAAATTCTCAACAAAATTTTGGCAACCTGAATTCAGCAATTCATCAAAAGGATCATACATCATGATTAAGTGATATTCATACCAGCGACACAGGGATGGTTCAACATCTGCAAATCAATCACCGTGATCCACCACATCAACAAACTGAGGAATAAAAACTACATGATAATCTCAAGAGATGCAAAGAAATCATTTGACAAGATCCAACAGCCATTTACGATAAAAACTCTGAAGACAATGGGAATAGAAGGGAACTACCTCAACATAATAAAGGCCATATATGACAAGCCCACAGCCAACATCATACTCAATGGGCAAAAACTGAGTGCCATCCCCCTGAAAACAGAAACAAGACAAGGATGCCCTCTATCACCACCCTTATTTAACATAGTACTGGAGGTTTTGACCTGAGCAATTAGGCAAGAGAAAGGAACAAAAGGAATCCAAATAGGGAGGGAAGAAGTGAACTCGCTGTTTGCAGATGACATGATCTTATATTTAGAAAACCCCAAAGAATCCATTGGAAAACCTTTAGAAGTAATCAACAACTACAGCAAATTTGCAGGGTATAAAATCAATTTACACAAATCAGTAGCATTTCTATACTCTAATAACGAACTAACAGACAAAGAACTCAGGAACACAATACCATTCACAATCGGAACAAAAAGAGTAAAATACCTTGGGGTGAATTTAACTAAGGAAGTGAAAGACCTCTACAACGAAAATTACAAGGCTTTTCTGAAAGAAAAGGATGACGACATAAAGAGATGGAAAGACATTCCATGCACATGGATTTGAAGAATAAACATAGTTAAAATGTCCGTTCTACCTAAAGCAATCTACAGATTCAGTGCCATCCCAATCAGAATCCCAGTGACATTCTTTACAGAAATAAAACAAAGAATCCTAAAATTCATATGGGGCAACAAAAGACCCTGAATTGCTAAAGCAATCCTGAGAAAAAAGAACACAGCTGGAGGCATCACAATCCCTGACTTCAAAACATACTACAAAGCTACAGTAATCAAAACAGCATGGTACTGGTACAAAAACAGGTGCACAGATCAATGGAACAGAATTGAAAGCCACGAAATAAAACCGCACATCTATGGACAGCTAATCTTCGACAAAGGAGCTGAGGGCATACAATGGAGAAAAGAAAGTCTCTTCAACAAACGGTGCTGGGAAAACTGGAAAGCCATCTGTAAAAGAATGAAAATTGACCATTCTTTTTCACCATTCACCAAAATAAACTCAAAATGGATCAAAGACTTAAAGGTGAGACCTGAAACCATAAGGCTTCTAGAAGAAAATGTAGGCAGTACACTCTTTGACATCAGCATTAAAAGGATCTTTTCGGACACTATGTCTTCTCAGACAAGGAAAACAATAGAAAGAATAAACAAATGGGACTTCATCAGACTGAAGAGCTTCTTCAAGGCTGAGGAAAACAGGGTTGAAACAAAAAAACAACCCACTAACTGGGAAAAAATATTTGCAAGTCATACATCTGACAAAGGCTTAATGTCAATAATATATAAAGAACTCACACAACTCAACAACAAAAAATCAAACAACCAGGTCAGAAAATGGGCATGAACAGACATCTCTCTAAAGAAGATATATGGATGGCCAATAGGCACATGAAAAGCTGTTCATCATTGCTGATCATCAGAGAAATGCAAATCAAAACTACACTAAGATATCACCTTACACCCATTAGAATGACAAACTAAAACAAATAGTAACAAATTTTGGAGACATTGTGGAGAAAAAGGAATGCTCATACACTGCTGGTGGGAATGCAAACTGGTGCAGCCACTATGGAAAACAGTATAGAGATTCCTCAAAAAATTAAAAATAAAACTACCATACGATCCAGCTATCCCACTACTGGGTATCTATCCAAAGAGCTTGAAGTCAGCAATTCCAAAAGTCCCATGCACCCCAATGTTCATTGCAGCATTATTTACAATAGCCAAGATGTGGAACCAACCTAAGTGCCCATCAACAGACGAATGGATAAAGAAGATGTGGTATATATATGTATACGCAATGGAATACTACTCAGCCGTAAAAAAAGAACAAAATCGTCCCATTTGCAACAACATGGATGGACCTTGAGGGAATTATGTTAAGTGAAATAAGCCAGATAGAGAAGGACAATCTCTGTATGACTCCACTCATATTAGGAATCTAAAAATGTGGACAAAGAGAACAGATTAGTGGCTACCAGGGGAAAGGTGGGTAGGGGGTGGGCACAAAGGATGAAGTGGTGCACCTGCAACATGACTGACAAACAATAATGTACAACTTAAATTTCACACAATTGTAACCTATCATTAACTCAATAAAAATTAAATTTAAAAAAAATTAAAACCTAAATAAAAAAAATTAGAAAATGTTCCAGAGAATGTCCTGCAAAACCCCAACTCATCAAAACTGACACAAGAAACAAAAATCCTAACGATTCTTATATCTATTAAGGAAAATAAAGATGTAGTTAAAAACCTTCTCACACAGAAAAACACCAGACTTGATGGCTTCAAACTGAATTCTTCTAAATTCTAAGGCAGAAATAACACCAATCTTATACAAACTCTCTTAGAGAATAGAAAAAGAGAGAAAGACTACTTCCCAACTATTTTATAAAAGAATATTCTGGGTGCCAACACCTGACAAAGACATTATGAAAAAGGAAAATAACAAGCCAATGTCTCCATGAACACAGATGCAAAAGTCCTACAGAATATGTTTGTGGATCGAGTTTAATGAAATGTGAAAAAGAACTATTATAACCAAGTCAATTTGCAAAACAACAAGTTGGTTCAACATTCAAAAATCAATCAGTGTAATTAACTGCATTAATAAAATAAAGAAAAATAATTATATAATATCTCAATAGATGCAGTGAAAGATTTAATAAAATTCATTGTTTATGATAAGAAAATATCTTTAGAAACAAGGAATAGAAATGAACATAATTAATCTGATAAAGGGTCTTTTTATCAGAAACTCTACAAAGACATTGTGAAACGTCAAAAATTTCCTTCCAGTATCAGGAACTAGTTAAGGATTCCTGCTGTTCAACACTATACTGGAAGTTCTAGTTAGCAAACTTGGCCAGAAAACAAATAAAATTACAAGAATTTGAAAGAAGATACTTTGTAATTTTTTTTAGTTTTTAAATTTATTATTTGTAAGTGACATGATCGTGTATATAAAAAATCCAAAATAATCTACAGATAAATTAATAGAATTTATAAATAAATTTAGCAGAATAGCTAGATACAATGTAAATATGCAAAATCAAGGATATTTCTCTATGCCAGAAAAAAGAAGGTACACAATGAAATACTTATAATGGTACCATAAAAATAGCATTACAAACCATAAAATACATAAATATAAATACAACGAAATATGTGCAATCTATATACTGAAAAGTAGAAAACATTCAGATAAATTTTAAAAGGCTGTATTGACCAGTGTTTAACCAGAGGAATAGAACTGAATATATTTGCTGTATTATAAGAAATTGGCAGGACCAGCCCCATGGCCGAGTGGTTAAAGTTCTCCACACTCCTCTTCAGCGGCCTGGGTTTATTGGTTCAGATCCTGGGTGAGGACCTACTCTACTCATCAGCCACTCTGTTGAGGCATCCTGCATACAAGGTAGAGGAAGATAGGCACAGATGTTAGCTCAGAGCTAATCTTCCTCAAGTAAAAATAGAGGAGGATTGGCAATGGATGTTAGCTCAGGGCAAATCTTCCTCACACCCACAAAAAGAAATTGGCTTATGCAATTGTGACTGAGCAAGTCCAAGATCTATAGGGAAGGCAATCAGGAAAGGAAATTCAAGGGCAGGGCTGAAGCTGTCATCCACAGTTGAAATTTCTTCTCTCTCCTGGGGAAATCTCAGCCCTCCTTTTAAAGCTTTCCAACAGAGTCAATAAAACTCATCCAGATTATCCACCATAATCTCTCTTACTGTCAACCGATTAGGGCTTTAATTACATCTGCAAAATCCTTTCACAGCAACAGCTAGATCAGTGTTCGATTGAATAACTAAGGATTTCAGCCTAGCCAAATTAACATATCAATAGCTAACACAAAGGACCAAATAAATGAAGCACCATGTGTGGATTGGAAGATTCTGTATTGTACAAATATCAATTCTCCTCAAATATAGGTCAAAAGAACTCTTAATCAGTGTCCTTGCAGGATCTGAAAAATTACAAGCTGATTCTAAAACTTGTGTGGTACCTAAAATGACAAGTCTAGCTAAAACAACCTTGAAAAAGAACAAAATTGGAGGATTAAAACTTCCAGATAGACAGAATCACAGAAAAGCTACAATAAATAATACAGTATGGTATAAATAAAGAGACCAATGAAACAGAATAGAGAGTCAAGAAGAGACTGACACATGGAAAACTGATGTATGACAGTTGGCACCAAAGAATACTGGGAAAATGATAGATTTTTTTCAGTAAATTGTGATGGATAATAGCTTCATGACCCCGGGGTAAGCAAAGAGTTTCTAAATGAGATTGAAAGTATTAACTATAATGGAAAAGACTGATAAAACTGGATTTCATTAAAACTAAGAACTTTTAGTCATCAAGAAACAATTAAGACACTAAAAACTCAAGTCACGAAATGGAGGAAGATATTCGCAACACATACAACCAAAAACAGTCTATGTACAGAATATGTAAACAATTCCTAAACTTTAGAAAAGACAGATAAACCTACCCAAACAGTCAATAAACTTGGACTTCTCCAAAGAAAATCCTAAAAAGTTATAATGCACACGAAAAGTCCTCCATGTTATTTATTCTCAAGAAAAGGCAAATTAAAACCATTCTGAGATACCAATACACAGCTATTAGAAAGGCTAAAACAATGAAAGACTGACACCATCAAGTGTTATCAAATATGTGGAGCGACCAGAACTCTTAAACAAGTCTATTGGGAGTGCAAATCTCTGCAGCTTTGGAAAAGTGTTTGGTAGTATGTGTTAAAGTTGAACATACATGTACTCTATCTCTCACCCATTTGACCCCTCGGTATGCGCTCACTGAAACGCATGTGGGCACTGAAAGACACATCACCATGATGGCTGCCGCATTGTCCCGGGGGCTCCAGACTGGAAACCTCCCAAGTGACCATTAAACACAGAACGGATAAATAAACAGCTGAACACTGTACATATGAATGAGTTACAGTTATCTGGAGATATCCTATTAATATAATGTTGAGAGAAAGAAGCCAGAGATAAGTACGATCTGTTTCTTTCATTTGTATAAAGTCCACAAAAATTAAAACTAATCCACCTTGTTAAAAATCAGGATGGCTCTTACCTGGGAAAGGGAAGGAGGTTGAGAGCAGAACAGATTATGAAGAGGGCATAGAGGTGCTGGGAATGTCCATTTCTTGGCCAGAGTACCTGTGGATTTACTTTTTTTAATTGACAATTATGTTGAGATAATTGTAAATTCACATATATTTGTAAGAAATAATACAGAGAGATCCCATGTGCCCTTTACCTAGTTGCCCCTGATGGTAACATCTTGCAAAACCATACTACAATAAACAACCTGGATATTCACAATGATACTATGCCCTAATTTGTGGGGGTGTGTGTGTATGTTGTGTTTTTAGTTCTACACAATTTCAACACATCTGTAGGTTTATGAATCCACCACATCAGTCAAGACACGGAGCCGCTCCCTCAACACAGGATCCCTCCTGTATCTCTCTCATGACCACAACCACTGCCCTCCCACAACCCATCCCTAGCCCCTAGAAACCTCTAATCTGTCCTCTATTTCTAAAATTGTCATTTAAAAATGTCACATAAATGGAATCATAAAACATGTAACCTGTTGGGGTTGGCCTTTTTTTCTCATTTTTTCTTTTGACTTAGCATGATTCCTTTGAGATATATCCAAGTTATGGTGTGTATCCATAGTTCTTTCTTTTTTTTTTTTTTGGAGTACGACAGTTTGCGTAACCATTCCACCTGTTGAAGGACGTCCGGTTTGTTTCCAATTCTTGCATTTATGAACACAGCTGCTATTAACATCCATGCACAGGTTTTTATGTGAACATAAGTTTTTACTTTAAAAACATTGTACCACTTTTTTCTGGTCTCCATGTTCTCAGATTAGATAGGCACTTTCATTCAAATTTGTATTGCTCTAAAGGCAATGTATCCTTTCTCTCTGGCTGCTTTTAAGATTTTCCTTTGTCTTTAAATTTTTGAAGTTTAATTATCACGTACGTTGGCACAGATTTTCTTGAGTTTATCCTGTTTCAAGTTTCCTCAGCTTCTTACATATTGTGGTTTGTGTCTTTCACTAAATTTGGGAGGTTTCAGCCATGATATCTTTGAATACTTCATCTTCACTCCTTCTCCCTTTCTTCTGGGAGTTTGTATCCTTTGTCATAATGCCAAAGAGGTATTTATTATTATTATCATTATTATTATTATTCGACATGTCCCTGAGGCTCTGTTTGTTTTTTCAGTCTGTTTTCTACATGTCATTCAGACTGAGTAAATTCTGTTGATGGGTGCTCAAGTTTATTGATTCTATATTCTGTCATTTCCACTCTACTCTTAAGCCCAGTCAGCAAATTTTGTTTCAAATTTCTGTTATTTTATTCCTTTTAGTATTTTTCCCAGCTTTATTGAGATATAACTGACAAATAAAATTAAACATATTTAAAGTATACAATGTGATCATTTCCATTTGGTTATTTTTTTCGTAGCTTCTATTTCTTCACTGAGATTTTTGTTTGTCTCAAGAGAATATTTCTTGAAGTCTTCTTATTTTGGCTGCTTTAGAATCTTGGTCAGGGGCCGGCCTGGTGGTGTAGTGGTTAAGATCGCATGCTCCACTTTAGTGGCCCAGGATTAGTGGGTTTGGATCCTGGGTGCGGACCTACATGCTGCTTGTCAAGCTACACTGTGGCATTGTCCCACTTACAAAATAGAGGAAGATTGGCACAGATGTTAGCTCAGGGACAATCTTCCTCAAGCAAAAAGAGGAAGATTGGTAATAGACATTAGCTCAGGGCCAATATTCCTGACAAAATAAATAAATAAAAATAAAATAAAATCTTGGTCAGATACTTCTAACATCTGATTCATACATCACTGGCATCAGTTGATTGCCCCTTCTCGTTTAAGTTGTGATTTCCCTAAACGTTGCTGTGGTGGGTGGTTTTCTACTGTACCCTGGAAATTTTGACTGTGACAAAGGAGACTGCATTCTATTTATATCATTTAGTTTAGCAGGTCATCACCATGTTTAAGTTTAGCATGCAGATCCTGGACCACTTTGTGGGCTGTGGTTTCCATGACTGTTTAATTGTCAGAACCTTTGGGATGTTATTTTGGTCTGCCTGGTTTAAATGGGACCATCAGGGTACCCACTGGGCAGCCTGTGAGGGCAAAGCGTACCTCTGTGGGACAGGCCAGTTCATGGCTCTTGGTGGGGAGTGCAGTCTTAGGCCCACAGGGATAGAGGCTTCCCCAGCTGGGTGTTTGCTCTGGTGAGTTCCACCTGTTGTGGGGGATGGAGACATCTGTGGGCTGGGCACTTCGTGTGGCAGGATCCCTCCTGCCAGTGCCCCTTAGTCACCCTGGTGTCTCTGGGCAGTCAATCAACATAAGTTCTGAAATGCTAACAGTATCTAGTGAGGATAGCCATCTATTAAGAACAAAACTTGCAGATTAAACACCAGATATCTCCACACAAGCACAGCCTACTACTCATCAGTACAGGTGTGTCTGCTCCTGCTGCTGGTGTCTTTTCCAGACATCTTTCTGAGGATAGAACCTGGAAACCAAGAGGACAAAGTCTGTCTTTCAGCACTGCTTAAGTGTGTCTTGTTGCTCCATTAAAACTGCAAGACTTAGTGGGAAACTGCTAACTTTGAGAATGTTCCACCCCTCTTAGACACACGTTTTTGTCAGAGCTGTGATGAAGTCTCCTCTTCAATTGTAAATCTTTACACAGTATCATTTTTTAAGGAACTGGAGGAAAGGAAATACCTCCTCAGTCCCCGTATCTTGCAACATAACTAATAACAGCAGGTACTGACCGCTGACTCTGGAAACCCTGCACTGTGCCTTGGACACAGCCCTCATGCTCGTGAAATCTCCCAGAAGGCAGCACAGGCCCAGGCCCCTGTTCCAAGGGGTCTGCTTTAGGGTCAGAAGAAGAGGAAATGACAGCAGCCCGGTGATCAACTGGCCTCCATGGCAGGGCTGGACCTCAGCTGGATGCCAGCTCCAGGCTCTTTCTTTGGACCCAATTGTTCTATTTTCCTGCTGTATATGGAGAGACAAACATTCCCACATTAAAGAGATAAATACACTGTAAAATAGAGTCTGCCAGTCAAGCGTTCAGGAGGAGTTGGAGCTTGATTTTTTAAACATCAGTTTAACAGATGCACACATACATACCCACAGGCCCCATTTAGATACTGTGCATAGTATGAACATGTTCATTTAATTAAACTTTATTATAAAATATGTTCAGTTGTCACAAAATGCTTTCAGTAGTGTCTATCCAAATTGGTTCTCACGGAGAAGGGAATGAGAGGACATCCTGGATCTGGAGTCAGTGGTCCCAGGGTCACCAGCCTGCCTCTTAATAACCACGCGATCTTGGGTAAGTCAGTCAATATCAATGTGCCTCAATTTCCTCCCTTAGAAACAGGAACAATTATACGTGGTTTGTCAACTTTGCAAAGCATTAGTGAAGATCAGCTTTGTTAATGTTGGTGCAATCTCTTAATAAATTATTCAATATTGTGGTAGTTTACCACTGCTATCTTTATACACCCACTTCCAACATCATTGTCTTGTTCTCTTTTATGTGCTTGCCTAGTTTTCTAAGGAGGAAAGGAAGCATTGACAATTTGAGTTCTGAATGCCAGGTTGCTATCTCTGCTAACATTGATGAAAATACTTCCGTCACTGTAAAAGTAGACTGGAGAGAGTTTGGGGTGCCTTGATGCTAGGAGCCATCTGGAATAAATGGTGAATGAGAAAATGGAAGTGAAACATTTCCAAACATGATTTTTGTCAAAGGAAGAAATCGTAAAGCCTGGCTGACAGCTGTTGACCTTCCTATCAGTGGAGTAGATCTTCTCTGCTCAATCCCATCATAAATGTTATGAATCCAGCCCAAACGGAAATGCACCAGTTTTGCTCAGCGCAAAAAATTTTTCATTCAGTCTCCATGACTTCTTTTGTCACTGGGTCAGTGAGGAGTGTTATGTCACTGCAGATGGTCCCGCACTGCTCAGCAAGTACAAAGTCTTCCATGATGGAAGGAATCACATGGAGCCTGATGAGTGGGTGCGATCACTCCACCGCAGTGCAGGCTGTCTCGGCAGCCGTCTGAGGAAGCAGCTATGTGGCTCTGCTGTGCACTGCAGGGAAACCAGTGGTGCTTCAGGGAGCTTGGACAATGAATCACAATTTTCCACGGCACCTGTTTTATCATCCCTTAGAGCCCTGCTCTCAGTTACCCAGCACCTTCACTTTATAGGAGCCCTTTATGGTTCATTAGATGCTCTAAAAGCAAATCCTATGCAGTGCTGCCTTACAACCTAGGTGTCTCTATCTGAGGGATGCAATGAAGAGCAGAGGTAAGTAGACTGCAGGAAGGCCCAGCCTCTGGCACACATACAGACCTATGGTGTTGGGCTGGGAGGAGGGACTGCGGGGACATTAGGCCCAAGCTCCACAGGCAAGGCTTTGGTAGAACCAAAGGGTCCATGAATAGAGTGTGGTCACCATGAGAAATGGACCTCCAGACTCCTGAGAACAGCTCTTTTCTTTATTCAAAGCCTTTTCCCCTCCCCTTTAGGCATCTTATTCCACCATCCTGTCAGTCTGTCAGCACACCTACAATGTGCCCGGCCTAGAGTCTGCAGAACTTCAAGGCACCTCCCAGTTCCTTCAATATTCATGAAATATTTTGGTAAAGTTGGTTGTCAGTATAGAGATAACTAGTATTATATCCTGTTTCTCTAACTTACACACCTTCTATACTGCAAATATCTTGTTGCACATATGATGGAATGAAATGACAACTGGGGGCTATGCATGGACTTTCCCTTGCCCCCACCCCCTGTGCAAATATCAAAAATGTCAGTCCACTTTCCCCGCCTTCTTTCCCTCCCCTGCCCTGCCTTTCAAAGGACTCTTGCTCTCCAGCACCTGGTGTGAAACTTTGGTCACACAGGGCTGCAGGATGGCGAAGGGCAGCATCAGGAAGGTGATCAGACAGAAAGCTATGCTGAGAGAGGTCAGCGGAGCTGGGAGATGGAAGGGAGGACAGGAAGCAGGGTGCCCTGGTGTGGACAACAAGGAGATGGTTTTATGTTTTATATGGGGGTAAGTTTCAGAGAGGGTAAAGTATAAAAAAATATAGAATTTTAGAAAGGGAACATGGAAAATATTACTAGCGTTGATTTTTTACTCTCTTTAACACTCTTGAAGAGGGGCTGATGAGGAAGGTTTGTGTTGCTTTGGCTTATAAACTGAGCCCATTGAAGTAGACACCACCCAGAGAGAGAGCACCTAGGTTTCAGACCCATATTTTCTGTGCAAAGGCAGGACACATATGGGGAGAAGAAACCCTCTCAGTTGAGCCCAGGGAGGAAGGAGCTGTGACAATCTCTGAGGACCCTCATCACCCCTGCATGCCCAGCCTAGAGATTGCCTCTTGCTTAGAGTTGAGGAACGTCTTGAATGGGTGGGCACCAGACACTTCTGGGGTGTGCAGGAACGGATAGGAGCACTGAGAAGAACTGAGAGGTGAGTCCCATGGAAGGACTTTATCCATCTTGCCATAATTCCACCCCAGAAACAATGAGAAGCTGGAGTGAGGGAGATATGTCCTTCAGGAGCTTCAGCAAAGAGGAAGGGACCAAGCCTGAGCCAGGTGAGAGGGTCCCGCAGGCCCCAAAAGAACCAATAGATGCTCCCACACTGAGGGACCTAATGGTCTGTCAAAGGCATGCAGAGAAACAGTAGAGTTCACACCTTGCCTTCCAGTGAGCATGAGAAGGAAATTCAGAGCTGTCTGACTCTTTTCTCTCTCCCTCCTTGAGATGACCGGGGAGAGGCCCAAGAGTGCTCATTGCCCCTCTTCATTTGGTGCACACCAAAAGTCAGAGCCACATGTCCAACCTGCACTGGATGGAGGGAAAGGAAGCTTTTGTGAAGCTGATGCCTTAAAAGGAACATGACTTGAGTGACATCAACATCATGGCTGAGTGAACTTGCTGAGGATGCTCTCCCCTCCAACATAAAACACAAAGGAGCAACCATATTGCAACAGAAAATATCCTAACAACATAAAAACCTCAGAGAGAAAGGCAGCCACATGACGGAGGGTAGACAGACTGGAGCTCCCCTTGGAGGAGCTGGAATGGGGTAAGAGAACTTCGCTCCCTCCCCAAAAGACTGTGGTCCCTGCCACAGGAGAAACCAGGAAGGAAGGAGCAGGGGAGGGGTCACACATCTGTGGGATCCACCAGGACTCCCTAGGGACCTTGCAGCCTAGAGGGAAGCCCTCTAACAGTACAAAAGCTTTCATGCAGGGTGACCTCATCAAGCCAAGACCCCAGGAGACCAGATAGCAAGAGCTGATCGAGAAACCCCAGAGAACATGCAGGAGAAAGCGCCCCTCCCCAAACCCATGCAGCACCATCTCAGCTAAAGGTGAAGGGCTCAGAATACATGGCTCTCAACCCCCACCCAGTGGTGAAAGTTTGTAACTGCAACTGAATAACCTCAGAATGAGAAAGACCCCACCTTCCAACATCAGACACTGCATCAAATCTCCAGACCAGAGAGAAAATAGCAAGCACCCAGAACTCAGTTCTGAGGACACAGGAAGATGTAAGCTAAATGATAATGAATTCAAAATAGCTATCATCAAAAAACTCAATGAGGTAAAAGAGAATATAGAGAAACAATTCAATGAGTTCAGGAGCTACTTCACAAAAAAGATTGAAACTATAAAGAAGATTCAATCAGAAATATTAGAGGTGAAAGACACAATGGAAGAGATAAAACAAAATACAGACTTCCTGAATGCTCATGCGGACACCATAGAGGAGCGAATCAGCATAATCAAAGATAGATGTGTTGAAATGCTCCAGACAGAGGAGGAGAGAGAACTGAGACTAAAAAGAAATGAAGAAAGTCTTCAAGAAATATCCAACTCGATGAGGAAATACAACATAGGAATTATAGGTATCCAAGAAGGTGAAGAGAAGGAGAATTGAGCAGAAAGCAAATTCAAATAAATAATAACAGAGAACTTCCCAAACCTAGGGAGAGAGAAGGAAATGTGTATGGAGGAAGTTTCCAGATCTCCTAGATTTTTCAATGTAAAAGAACCTACTGCAAGGCATATAGTAGTAAAACTGGCAAAAATGAATGACAAAGAAATAATACTCAGGGCAGCAAGGCAGAAGAAAATAACCTACAAAGGAATCCGTATCAGGCTTTCAGCGGATTTCTCTACAGAAACCTCACAAGCTAGGTGAGAATGGAATGACATATTCAAAACTTTGAAGGATAAAAATCTTCAGCAAAGAATACTGTATCCAGCAAAAACATCCTTCAGATATGAGGGAGAAATTAAATCTTTCCCAGACAAACAAAAGCTAAGGGACTTCATAGCCACGAGACATCCCCCCCACACACACACACAAGAAATCCTCAAGAAGGCCCTCATATCTGAAAAAAGAAAAAAGGGAGAAAGGGGTCACAAACCACAGAGCAAGGGGATAAATAGGTAGACAGAATCAAAATAGGATAGCAAATATTCAACTATAGCATTAGGCTAACAGGAAGAAAAACAGCAAAAACAAAGACAGTCTTGTCACTTTTACCACAAACTCATAACACAAGTTGGAATAAGATATGAGAAAAACAACTTAGGAGGGGACGAGGAAAGGGACTGAACCGGTTTAGACTAAGGAAATAAGAGGCCATCAGAAAATGGACGATGTTATACACGAGATTCTGAAT
The DNA here is from genome assembly GCF_021613505.1 of Equus quagga. Classification (NCBI taxonomy): domain Eukaryota; kingdom Metazoa; phylum Chordata; class Mammalia; order Perissodactyla; family Equidae; genus Equus; species Equus quagga. The sequence continues at coordinate 63,327,935 of NC_060270.1, forward strand.
ACAAACTTCAGGGTAGCCACTAAACTAAAAAGCAGAACAGAGAGAGAAAAAATAAATAAGGAAAAACCAAGGAAACACATCATTAAAAACTGTATAATTCAATGGGTAGACCAAAACACACAGGACAAGAAACAAAGGAAATGCGGGAAAACAAGAATACCAGTGATATAACGACAGCATTAAGCCCTCATAAATCAATAGTCTCCCTCAATGTAAAGGGATTGAATTCTCCAATAATAAAAAGACACAAGTGGCAAGATAGATTAAGGAACAAGATCCAATAATTTTTTGCCTCCAGGAAACACATCTCAGCTCCAATGACAAACACAGGTTCAGAGTGAAGGGGTGGAAGATGATACTCGAAGCTAATGGCAAACAAAAGAAAGCAGGTTTTGCAACACTTACATCAGATAAAGTAGATTTCAAGACAGGTAAAAGAGAGACAAAGAGGGGCAGTATATAATGATCAAATGGACACTTCATCAAGAAGAAATAATGCTTAATAAATATCTATGCACCCAACACAGGAGCACAAAAGTTCATAAAGCAACTATTAACAAACCTAAAAGAAGATATCAAAAATAACACAATAATAAAACGGGACCTCAACACCCCACTCACATCATTGGACAGATTATCCAGACAGAAAATCAACAAGGAAACAGTGGAATTAAATCAAAAGCTAAACCAGTTGGACTTAATAGACATATATAGAACACTCCATCCAAAAACAGCAGAATACACATTCTTGTCAAGTGCAGACGGAACATTCTCAAGGCTATACCATATGTTGGGAAACAAGGCAAGCTGCTATAAATTCAAAAAAATTAAAATAATAACATGCATCTTTTCTGATCATAATGCTATAAAGCTAGAAATTAATTACAAGACAAAAGCTGAGAAAGGCACAAGGATGCTGAGACTAAACAATATGCTATTGAACAAGCAATGGACCATCGAAGAAATTAAAAGAGAAGTCAAAAAATATCTGGAGACAAATGAACATGATAACATACCATACTAACTCATGTGGGATGCAGCAAAAGCCATATTAAGAGGGAAATTCGTCACAATACAGAAACACCTTAACAAACAAGAAAAAGTCCAAATAAGCAATCTCAAATTACACCTAACTGAATTAGAAAAAGCAGAACAAACAAAGCCCAAAGTCAGCAGAAGGAGAGAAATCATAAAAATCAGAGCAGAAATAAGTGCTATTGAAACTAAAAAGGCAGTAGAAAGGATCAATGAAACAAAGAGCTGGTTCTTTGAGAAGATAAATAAAATTGACAAGCCCTACCCAGACTTACAAAGAAAGAAAAAGAAAGAAAGCTCAAATAAACAAAATCAGAAATGAAAGAGGAGAAATAACAATGGACTTCACAGAAATACAAAGGATTATAAGAGAATACTATGAAAAACTATATGCCAGCAAAATGGATAACCTAAAGGAAATTGATAAATTCTTAGATTCTTACAACCTCCCAAAGCGTAGTCAAGAACAAACAGATAATCTGAATAGACCAATCACAAGGAAAGAGATTGAAAAAGCAATCAAAAGCATCCCAAAGAATAAAACCCCAGGACCAGATGGCTTTCCTGGGGAATTCTACCAAACTTCCAGAGAGGATTTAATACCTATCCTTCTTAAGCTATTCCAAAAAATTGTGGACGATGGAATACTTCCTAACACATTCTACAAGGGCAACATCACGCTGATACCAAAGCCTGAGAAGGACAGCACGAAAAAAGAGAACTACAGGCCAATATCACTGATGAACACAGATGCAAAAATTCTTACCAAAATTTTGGCAACTCGAATTCAACAATACATCAAAAGGATCATATATCACGATCAAGTGGGATTCATACCGGGGACACAGGGATGGTTCAACATCTGCAAATCAATCAACGTGATCCACCACATCAACAAACTGAGGAATAAAAACCATATGATCATCTCAAGAGATACAGAGAAATCATTTGACAAGATCCAACAGCCATTTATGATAAAAACTCTGAACAAAATGGGGATAGAAGGAAATTAACTCAACATAATAAAGGCCATATATGGCAAACCCACATTCAACATCATACTCAATGGGCAAAAACTGAGCGCCATCCCCTTGAGAACAGGAACAAAACAAGCATGCCCACTATCACCACTCTTATTCAACGTAGTACTGGAGGTTTTGGCCAGAGCAACTAGGCAAGAAAAAGGAATAAAAGGAATTCAAATAGGGAGTGAAGAAGTGAAATTCTCACTGTTTTCAGATAACATTATTTTATATAGAGAGAAACCCAAAAAAATCCATCAAAAAACTAATAGAAATAATTAACAACTACAGTAAAGTTGCAGGGTACAGAATCAACTTACAAAAATCAGTTGCTTTTCTATACTCTAATAATGAACTTACAGAAATAGAACTCAAGAATATATTTTGTAATCACAACTGAAAGAATAAAGTACCTAGGAACAAATTTAACCCAGGAGGTGAAGGACTTATCCAATGAAAACTATAAGACATTACTGAGAGAAATTGATAATGACTTAAAGAGATGGAAAGACATTCCATGCTCATGGATTGGAAGAATAAACATAGTTAAAATGTCCATACTACCCAAAGCAATCTACAGATTCAATGCAATCTGTAAAAGAATCCCAATGACTTTCTGCACAGAAATAGAGCAAAGAATACTAAAATTCGTATGGGCCAATCAAAGACCCCGAATTGCTAAAGCAATACTGAGAAAAAAGAGCAAAGCTGGAGGTATCACAATCCCTGACTTCAAAATGTACTACAAAGCCATAGTGACCAAACCGGCATGGTGCTGGTACAAAAACAGGCACACAGATCAATGGAATAGAACTGAAAGCCCAGAAATAAAACCACACATCTACAGTCAGCTCATCTTTGACAAAGGTGCCAAGAACATACAATGGAGAAAAGATAGTCTCTTCAATAAATGATGTTGAGAAAACTGGACAACCACATGCAAAAGAATGAAGGTAGACCACTATCTCACACCATACACAAAAATCAACTCAAAATGGATCAAAAACTTCAAGATACGTCCTGAAACCATAAAACTCCTGGAAGATAATACAGGTAGTACACTCTTTGACATTGAACTAAAAAGGATCTCTTCAAATACCATGGCCTCAGACAAGGGAAACAAAAAAAAAATAAACAAGTGGGAATTCATCAGACTAAAGAGCTTATGCAAGGCAAAAGAAACTAGGATCAAAACAAAGAGATAACCCACCAATTGGGAGAAAATATTTGCAAATCATATATCTAACAAGGGGTTAATCTCCATAATATATAAAGAACACACACAACTTAACAATAAGAAAGCAAACAACCTGATCAAAAAGTGGGCAGAGGAGATGAACCGACGTTTTTCCAAAGAAGATATACAGATGACCAATAAACACATGAAAAGATGCTCAACATCACTAATAATCAGGGAAATTCAAATCAAAACTACACTAAGATACCACCTTATGCCTGTTAAAATAGCTACAATCACTAAGACTAAAAATATAACAAATGTTGGAGAGGGTGTGGAGAGAAGGGAACCCTCATACACTGCTGAGGGGAATGAAAACTGGTGCAGCCACTATGGAAAACAATATGGAGATTCTTAAAAATAGAACTACCATACCATCCAGCTATCCCACTACTGGGTATCTACGCAAGCAATTTGAAATCAACAATCCAAAGTAACGTATGCACCCCCATGTTCATCGCAGCACTATTCACAATAGCCAAGACATGGAAGCAACCCAGTTCCCCATCAACTGATGATTGAATAAAGAAGATGTGGTATATATATACAATGGAATACTACTCGGCCAGAAAAAAAGACAAATTCATCCGATTTGCAATAAGATGGAAGGACCTAGAGGGTATTATGCTAAGCGAAATAAGCCAGACTGAGAAAGACAAACACCAGGTGATTTCACTCATATGTGGAATATAAACAAGTACTGGGACAAAGAAAACAGTTCAGTGGTTACCAGGGGAAGGGGGTAAGGGTGGGCACAGGGGGTGAAGGGGAGCACTTATGTGGTGACAGATGAGGAATAACGTACAACTGAAATCTCGCATTAATGTAAACTACTATGAACTCAACAAAGAAAAAGGAACATGACTGAATGGAAATGAGACTCTTTATCAATCAAAACTGAGTGACTAGAAAGTTCTAGATGCCTCAATGTACTCTGAGGTGGCTACTTCCCATTGGGAAGGGGAGATTCAACAGGAAGTCACTAGAAAACACTAGAAAACAGTGCAACCATCCTCCAGGTGGGAGTGGGAGCTGGCACCCCCAATTACACCAGCTTTTCCCCCTCTGGACTGTAATCTCCCTGAAGGCAAGGACTGTGCCTCCAGGCCTCTCAGCCACTTGCAGACGTCTTTCCCAGACAGTCATTCTGAAGACATCAGAGGTATCTGCTTATCTGACCATGTCCCTCCTGGACCTGTGGCGTCCTTCAGGGCAGAGGCTGTCTTTCTCTGCTCTGTGCTCCCAGCTCCCAGAACAGGACCTAAAACAGAGGATTCACCCAATAAATGCTAGTTGGACCATAGGAAAAATAAAAAACAAACACCAACGGCGATGAGATGAATAACAGTTCCCCAAAGATGTACGCACCCTAATACTTGGAACCTGGGAATATGTTACTCTACTTGGCAAAAGGGACTTTACAGACGTAATTACATTAAGAATCTTGAGGTGCCAGCCCCAGGCCAAGTGGTTAAATTTGTGAGCTCCACTTTGGCCATGTAGGGTTTCACCAGTTCGGATCCTGGGCACAGACATAGCACTACTCATCAAGCCATGCTGGTGTGGTGTCCCACACAGCAGAGCCAAAAGGACCTGCAGCTAGGATATACAGCTTTGTACTGGGGCAGCTCTGCAGAGAAGAAAAATAAAAAAAATAAGATTGGCAACAGATGTCAGCTCAGGGCTGGTCATTAAAAAAAAAAGTTCAATGATAGTCTGTGATTCTTTTTTAAAAAAATAAAAAGAATCTTTCTTGAGATGGCAATTATTCTGGATTATCTAGGTGGGACAAAAGTAATCACAAGGATCTTGATAAGAAGGAAGCAAAAGGGTCAAAATTTAGAAAAAAGAGAGGTGATGACAGAGCGAGAGGTTAGGGGGATGAGCTTTGAGGGCAAAGGAAGGTGCCATGAGTCAAGGAATGTGAGCAGTTCTGGAAGCTGGAAAAGACAAGCAACCAGATTCTCCTCTGGAGCCCCTGGAAGGAATGCGGCCCTGCCAACACCTTGATTTTAGACTTCTGGCCTCCAGATCTGTAAGACAATAAATTTGTGATGTTTCTAGTCACTAAGTTTGTGATAATTTGTTATAACAGCAATAGGAAGCTAACACACCAATGGACCACCATAGATATTGCTGCTAAAGACCCAGAATAGAAAGCACCCGGAATGTCCCGAAACTGGTGCCTTCTGCAGCCCCCTAAATGGTAAGTAAGAAATCAGTCCTGGGACCCACCCAGCTCCACGCTCTCTCATTCTCAAGTTTACATTTCACCGTAACGTTAGCCTGTGAACTTGGCTCTCTGGATGTCTATTTTCTCACTTCAATTTCTATGACATTCACTTTATAGCTTTTTCACAGCATTGTCTTTCCTTATTTCTCTAGGTTATAAATGATAGTGTATTTTTTTCTCCCTGTCTGTTTCCTCTAAGCATGTTTCCCGTTTGTTTTGATGTTTGTCATACTACAGGCTGTGTCAGACATCTGACGATCCTTGATTTCCTGCTTATATGTCAGAGCGAAGAACTAAAAAGCTTCCAGGGAGCGCTGGGCGCTGCAGAGCAGGGCTCTCAACCTCAACACTGTTGATGTTTTGGAAGAAGAAAGGGAGCCCAGGTGAAGCAGTTCATGTGAGTCAGCCTTCCAGGACAGACACCATAAAGCATAGGAAGGAGAAGGGAGAAGAATGGATGGGGCGGGAAACAGGCAATAGCCAGCAGAGGTATCATCATTCCCTTTTTCAGATAGGAAAACTGAGGCTCGGAGGGATTAACTTGGCCTAGTCACAGCTGGTAAACAGCAAGGAAAAAACTGAATTTTAAAGGCCTACACTTTGTGTAAGGATGAGGCTTTTTTACTTCTACCACCAGCTCGAAAAGGAAGATAAGTCTGGAACAGAAACACTGAGTACATGGAAGGGATACTTGAGTGCATGTATTTCAGAGAGTGTATTAAATTCAGCTTTGGGTTCAACTCACATTACTGGGCATTTCCTGACTCTAAGCCCTGGGCCTTGAGATTAGGTGATCAGCAACTGTGGGCACCTAATCTGCGGGCACACTCAGTCTGTAATCTCACCACCATAGCCACACAGCATCTCCTGTAGACAACACTACTGTCAGGTGTCTGACACCTCCTCTTCTGCTTGGTTCATGAAATCAACTCAACAGCTTACTCTGCTTTCTAGACAACGTCTAAACTCCCTTCTTAGGCCTCCATGACCTGGTTCAGTCCCTGGTGCTGTCCTCTTAAATCTTCCATTGCACTCCCTTGTCCAAGTCTGTACTCCAACTGTACCCTAACTCTAGCTTCCCACCCCAGGGGCTTCTGCCAGGACCACCTCCCTCTCTTCCTTGCCTAGCCGTCCCTAGCTCAACCTCCAGGAACACTTCCACGATCCCCACCCCCAGCCAGGTACTCTTCCTCCATGTTCCCACTGCATCCTCAGCTTCTCCCCACCTAACATGAATCAAAAACTATTATGATTATTTACTTTTCAGCCTCTGAAGCTAGACTGAGCACTCCTAAGGCCAGCTTCCTTCCCTTAGTCATGTCTGTGCTCCCACTGACCAGTATAGCAATGGGCCAGTCTTCAAAGCACTTACATTGCATGAACATATTTGAGTGACTTAACAATTTCCCTTAACTCTTTTCCAGGTTCCCCAAGCATTGTGCTGGTGAGCTGGTATCCTATGTTAGATTCCTGCTTGGAGACCATGTGACAATTACATGCACACAAACACCAGTCTGCTTGATGGTTTTATTCCTCGACATAACATAATTAATTGGCAGACTAGCCTGCACATCTCAGCCTGCAGTTGATGTGGGTCATCATCCTAGCATCCTTCAAATCCAAAACTTCCTGCATCAGGGCAACGCCACCTCCCGGGAGAGGACTGGCCAGCCTTCTCCAGAGACAGCTCTTTCCTAGACACATTTTCATGTTTTTCCTGTGTGATGTCAGTTCAGAGGATCACGTACCTACTGTTAAGTATGGCTGCTTTGATCATGGTGGTTTTGTATCCTATAGTCTTGCTGAACTTGCTTATTATTCTAGTAGTTTTTAGTGGAGTCCTTAAGAAATCCCCACACCAGATCACGTGATCCTTGAATAGAAATAGTTTTAAATCTTTCTTTCTAATATGAATCCTTTTATTTCATTTTCTTGCCTAATTACTCTGGCAAGAAAATTACCTCCAGTGTAATGCTGGATGGAAGTGGCAAGAGTGGACATCCTTGTCTTGTTCCTGATCTTAGGGGAAAAATATTCAGTCTTTCACTTTTAAGTCTGATGTTAGCTACGGAGTTTTCATAGATGTCCTTTATGAGATTGAAGAAGTTCTCTTGTATACTTAGTTTGTTGAATGTTTTTATCATGAAATGGCATTAGATTTTGCTAAATGCTTTTTCTGCATCTATTAAGATAACCGTGAGCGGTCTTTTTCTTTAGCCTATTAATATGGTGTTACACTGATTGATTTTTGTTTTCTGAACCCACTTTTCAGGCCTTGAATTAATCCGACTTGTTCATGGTATATAACACTTTTTATATTTGCTTTTGGTTTTACATTTGGGTTTTAACTTTGGACTTGGTTTACTAGTATTTTGTTGAGGATTTTACTTCTATATTCCTAAGGGATATTGGTCTATAGTTTTGTGTGTCTGTGTGTGATACCGGTGAAGGATTAGTCTTAGTTCTTTAAATGTTTGGTGGAATTCAGGCCATCTGGAGCTGGGTTTTTCTTTACAGGAATTTTTTAAATTAATAATTAAACATCTATAATTGTTACAGGTCTATTCAGATTTTCTATTTCTTCTTGATTAGTTTCAGTATTTTTTGTCTTTCTAGGATTATTTGTCCATTTCATCTAAATTATATAATTTGTTGGCATATGGTTGTTTATAGTATTCTCTTATAATCTGTAACTTTTTTAAGCTGTGTAGTGATGTCCCTTCTTTCATTCCCAAGGTTGGTAACTTGAGGCATCTCTCCTTTTTTCTTAGGCAATATAGCATAAGATTTGTCAATTTTATTGGTTTTTTTCAAAGCACCAACTTTATGGTTTCTTGATTTTCTCTGTTGTTTTTCTATTCTCTATTTCATTTATTTCCACCTTAATGCTTATCATTTCCTACCCTCTGCTTCGTTTGTATTTAGTGTGCTTTTCTTTTTCTAGATTCTTAGAGTGGAATTTTAGGTTATTGATTTGAAATTATTCTCTCTTTTCAATATATGCATTTACAGCTATAAATTTCTCCCTGAGCATTGCTTTTGCTGCATCCTGTAAGTTTTGATATATTGTGTTTTCATTTTCACTAATCTCAAAGTATGTTCTGATTTCTTCTTTGACCCATTGGTTGTTTAAGAGTATGTCATTTACTTTTCACATATTTGTAAATTTCCCTCTGGTGATTTCTAATTTAATTCCATGTAGTCAGAGAACACACCCTGTATGCTTTCAATCTTTGCATTTTTATTAAGGCTTATGTATGGCCACCATATGGTCTATTCTAGATAATGTTCCATGGACACTTGAGAAGAATGTATATTTTGTTGTTGGGCAGAGTTTTCTATAGATGTCTGTTGGTTTACAGAGTTGTTCAAGTCTACTGTTTCCTTGTTGATCTTCTTCCTAGTTTTTCTATCCATTAAAGTGTTAAATTGTTATTTTCCCTTCATTTCTGTCAGTTTTTCCTTCACATATTTTGAGGTTCTGTTGTTATCTGCATATCTGTGTAAATTTCTTACGTCTTCTGTGTGGATTGACATTTTTGTCATTATGAAATTTTCCTCTTTGTATTTAGTAATTTTTTGTTTTAGAATCTCATTTTTTCTGATATTGGAATAACTACTCCAGCTCCCTTTGATTGCTATTTACATGGTATATCTTTTCCACTCTTTTAAAATCATTTGTATCTTTGAATATAAAGAGTGTCTCTTGTAGGCAACCTAGAGATGGACCTTGTTTGACCATTCAATCTGTCTTTTGATTTGATTGTTTAACCTATTTGCATTTAATGTTTTTATTGATATGGTTGGATTCACATCTGCCATTTTTATTTTTTTTATGTATCTCATGTCATTGTTGTCCCTCTGCTTTGATTTTATTACTTTTTTTTGATTAAGTGAATATTTTCTAGTGTGACACTTTAATTTCCTTAATAATTTTTTTCTCCCCAAAGCCCCAGTACATAGTTGTATATCCTAGTTGTAGGTCATCCTAGTTCTTCTATATGGGATGCCATCAGAGCATGACTTGATGAGCATTGTGTAGGTCTGTGCCCAGGGTCTGAACCCGTGAACCCCAGGCCACCCAAGTGGAGTGTGTGAACCCAACCACTCAGCCATGGGATTGGCTGCCTTTAATTATATTTTAAATGATTATTTTATTAGTAACTTTAGGGCTTTACATACATCTTAACAAAATCCATTTCATAATTATGATAACTTAATTCTGGTGACATATAGAAACTTTCCTTCTGTATAGCCTGTTCCCTCAGCTCCTTTGTTTGTGCTGCTATTCTTATGTATATCTATATATGCTAAAACCTCACTATATTAGTTAAGGTTCTTCAGAGAAACAGAACTAATATGTGTGTGTGTGTGAGAGAGAGAGAGAGAGAAAGAACCAGAGAGAGAAGGAGAATGAAGGAGCGGGAGAATGAGAGAGAGAGAAAAAGATATTTATTTTAAGGAATTGGCTCATGCAATTCTGGAGGCTGACAAGTCCAAAATCTGCAGGGTAGGTCAGAAGTCTGGAGACCCAAGGAAAAGCCAATGCTGCAGTTCCAGTCTCAATCTGCTTTACTCAAAGTTCACTAATTTAAATATTAATCTCAACCAAAAACACCCTCACAGAAATATGAGAATACTGGATGACCATATATCTGGGCACCTTGGTCCAGCCAAGTTGACGTATCTGCCAATACACTGTTTTAATTACTTTATATAATCTTATGTCTCTTTAAGGAAGTTGAGAGAAAACAAGAAAGTAGCATATATTTATAGGATTTACTATGTTAAGCTTCTTATTTAACATTTCTGATGCTCTTCTTGTGGATTCAGATTACTATTTGGTGTCATTTTTTTGATACGATACAGCGTTGTTCCTACCTACCTCCTTTGTGATGCTATTTTCAATTATATGACATTTATATACGCTACAGTCCCAACAATACAATGATTATGATAATTATTATGATAATATCCTAATTATAATATTGGTACATTCTTATGACACAATGAATAATATTTTACTCAATTAATTTTAAATCAGTTAAGAGAAGAAAGTAGAAAAAATTTGCAATTGTACTGTTTTTTATAATGACTTGTATGACTATCTTTACTAGTACTCTATTTTCTTGCTGTTTGTGGATTCAGAGCAACGTCTGGTGTCACTTGCTTTCAGACTGAAGAACTTTAGTGTTTCTTATAAGATAAGTCTGCTAGCAATACGTTCTCTCAGTTTTTTTTTAAATGAGGAAATGTACTTATTGTGCCTTAATTTTCAAAGATTGTTTGCTAGATAAAATTTGTGATTGACATTTTTATATATATTTTTTTTTGCTAAGGAAGATTCACCATGAGCTAACATCTGCTGCCAATCTTCCTCTTTTTGTATGTGAGCTACTGCCACAGCACAGCCACTGACAGACAAGTGGTGTAGTCTGGGCTGGAGACTGAACCTGGGCTGCTGAAGCAGAGCATGCTGAACTTAGCCACTAGGGAACCAGGGGGGGGGGCCTGTGACATTTTTATCTTTTATTCAGCAATTTAGATATGCCCTCCCACTGCCTTCTGTTCTCCATCATTCTGATGAAATGTCAGTTGTTAGTCTAATTAAGGTTCTCTTGTTCATGGTGGATAGTTTTTCTCTTACTGTTTTCAAAATTTTGTCTTTATCTTTGATTTTCAACATTTTGACTATGACAAGGCTGGATGTGGATCATTTTGTATGTATCTTACCAAAAGTTTTCTGAGCTTCTTGAATGTACAGATAAAGATTTTCATCAAAGTGGGGAAGTTATCAGCCATTATTTCTTCAAATGATTTTCCTGCCCCTTTTTCCCTGTCGATTCTTCTTCTGGCACTCCCATTACACATATATCAGTTGGCTTACTAGTCTCCTACATCTCTCTGATGCTCTATTTATTTTTCTTAATTATTTTTCTCTCTGTTCTTTAGATTATATAATCTCTATCTTCAAGTTCATTAACTCTTCATTTTCATTTTTCATTTCATTTTTCATTTCAAATCTACTATTAAGCCCTTCTAGTGAACTGTTCATTCTAAATATTGTACATTTCAACCCCAGAATTCCTATCTGGTTCTTTTTTAAAATATAATTTATATCTCTTTATTGATATTCCCTACTTGTAGACATTGTCATCATACCTTACTTTAATTCTTTAGACATGGCTATCTTTAGTTCTTAAGATACGTTTATATTTGCTAATTTGAAGTCTTTTTCTGCTAAGCCCAACATCTGGGCCCCTTCAAAAGCAGTTTCCATTGCCTGCATTTTTACCTGTTTATGGATCACACTTTACTGTTTCTTTGCATGTTCATATTTTTCTGTTGAATACTAGGCATTTTTGATAGTATATTGTAGCAACTCTGCTTACCAATCACCACTGTCCTCCCAGGGTTGATGCTGTTACATGGTTGGTCATTTATTTTTGTGTGTGGTGACCTGGCTGCAGTGTGCAGCCTCCAATGTCTCTGCTCAGATTTTTAAAATTTTTTGGGGCTCTTAGCTTGGCTACCCATGGGTCAGCATGAACCACTTTTTGCTCAAAAGTTGCGCTTAATTTCCTTTGTCAAGATAGATTTTTACCCTTTAAATGTATGAGTGGCTTACAGGCTGATGTCACAATTCAGGGAGTTTATGTATGCTGTTTTTTCCCACTCTTCAGCCATAGACTGATAACTTGAATTGTTTTTTTTCTTCAGTCACCCATGAGACAGTGCAGCTTTGGGCATGCACACAGTCTTCTGTACTGAGATGACTGTCACACTGTTTTTAAACCTCACTTCCTAGGAATCAGCCTGCCTCAGAGCAACTTACTGTTTAGTGCTCGGTCAGATATTGTGCTCTAAGCCCCTAGTGCAAGTGAGGCATTGCTGATGGACCTATGTCTGGCATTGAGAATATTTTCAAATCTTACCCACATTCTTCTCTTATTTCTTCTGTATGGGTGCAGCTTAGCACTTGCACACAGCCTTCCTGGTACCCAGGGTTGACTATGATCCTGAAAGGACTCTTCTTGGTCTTGCCTGTTTCTTTCCCTGGTTCTGTCAATTAAACTCTAGTTTCTCTGCCGTATAGATTGTTGCTACTGGTATCACGGAGCTATGAGTGTCTTCATAATTGCTATCCACCAAGATCTCCATTTTTTTCTTTTTTTATTGAGGTTATGATAGTTTACAACCTTGTGAGGTTTCAGTTGTACACTATTATTTGTGAGTCCTATTATAGGTGCACCACTTCACCCTTTGTGCCCACCCCCCCCTTCCCCTGGCAATCAGTAATCTCTTTTCTTTGTCCATGTGTTGTTTATCTTCCACATATGAGTGGAGTCAGACAGAGTTTGTCTTTCTCTATCTGGCTTATTTCGCTTAACATAATACCATCAAGATCCATCCATGTTGTTGTGAATGGGATGTTTTTATCCTTTTTTATGGCTGATTAGTATTCCATTGTATATATATACCATATCTTCTTTATCCAGTTATCAGTCAATGGGCACTTAAGTTGCTTCAACGTCTTGGCTATTGTGAATAATGCTACAATGAACATAGGGGTGCATGGCTCTCTCTGAATTGCTGATTTCAAGTTCTTTGGACAGATACCCAGTAGTGGGATGGCTGGATCATAGGGTATTTCTATTTTTAATTTTTTAAGAAATCTCCATACTGTTTTCCATAGTGGCTGCACCAGTTTGCATTCCCACCAGTAGTGGATGAAGGTTCCTTTTTCTTTACAATCTCTCCAACATTTGCTATTTTTTGTTTTGGTTATTTTAGCCATTCTAACGGGTGTAAGGTGCTATCTTAGTGTAGTTTTGATTTGCATTTCCCTGATGATCAGTGATGATGAGCATCTTTTCATGTGCTTATTGGCCATCTATATATCTTGTTTGGAGACATGTCTGTTCATATCCCCTGCCCATTTTTTTATCAAGTTTTTTTATTTTTTTGAAGTTGAGTTGTGTCAGTTACTTATATATTATGGAGATTAAGCCTTTGTCAGATATATGATTTGCAAATATTTTCTCCCAGTTGGTGGGTTGTGTTTTTGTTTCAATCCTGTTTTCCCTTGCCTTGTAGAGGCTCTTTAGTCTGATGAAGTCCTATTTGTTTATTCTTTCTATTGTTCCCTGTGTCTGAGAAGACATGTTGTCTGAAAAGATCCTTTTAAGACTGATGTCAAAGAGTGTACTGCATATATTTTCTTGTAGAAGTCTTATGGTTTCAGGTCTTACCTTTAAGTCTTTGATCCATTTTGAGTTTAGTTTTGTGAATGGCATAAAAGAATGGTCTATTTTCATTTTTTTACATGTGGCTGTCCAGCTTTCCCAATACCATTTGTTGAGCAGACTTTCGTTTCTCCATTGTATGTTCTCAGCTCCTTTGTTGACGTTTAGCTGTCTGTAGATGTGTGGTTTTATTTCTGGGCTTTCAATTCTGTTCCACTGATCTGTGTGCCTGTTTTTGTACCAGTACCATGCTGTTTTGGTTACTATAGTTTTGCAGTACATTTTGAAGTCAGGGATTATGATGCCTACAACTTTGTTCTTTTTTCTTAGGATTACTTTAGCAATTCAAGGTCTTTTGTTGCCCCACGTGAATTTTAAGATTCTTTGTTCTATTTCTGTGAAGAATGTCACTGGGATTCTGATAGAGATTGCATTGAATCAGTAGATTGCTTTAGGTAGTATGGACATTTTAACTATGTTTATTCTTCTAATCCATGTGCATGGAATATCTTTCCATCTCTTTATGTATCATCTATTTCTTTCAATAATGTCTTACAGTTTTCATTGTATAGGTCTTTCACTTCCTTGGTTAAATTTATTCCTAGATATTTTATTCTTTTTGTTGTGATTGTGAATGTGATTGTATTCTTGAGTTCTCTTTCTGTTAGCTCATTATTAGAGTGTAGAAATGCTACTGATTTAGGAAAGTTGATTTTGTACCCCACAAGTTTGCTGTAATTGTTGATTACTTCTAGTGGCCTTCCAGTGGACTTTTTAGAGTTTTCTATATATAAGATCATGTCGTCTGCAAACAGCGAGAGTTTCACTTCTTCATTGCCTGTTTGGATTCCTTTTATTTCTTTTTCCTGACTAATTGCTCTGGCTAAAACCTCCAGTACTATGTTGAATAACAGTGGTGAGAGTGGGCACCCTTGTCTTGGTCCTGTTCTCAGAGGGATGGCTTTCAGTTTTTCACCACTGAGTATGATGTTGGATACGGGTTTGCCATATTTGGCCTTTATTATGTTGAAGTACTTTCCTTCTCTACCCATTTTATTGAAAGCTTTTATCATAAATGGATGTTGGATCTTATCAAATGCTTTCTCTATGTCTACTGAGATTATAGTGTAGTTTTTGTTCCTCATTTTGTTAATGTGGTGTATCACATTGATTACTTGCAGATGTTGAACCATCCCTGTTTCTCTGGCCACTTGGCCATGGTATATGATCTTTTTAATGTACTGCTGTATTCAGTTTGCCAATATTTTGTTCAGGATTTTTGCATCTATGTTCATCAGTGATATTGGCCTGTAATTTTCCTTCTTTGTGTTGTCCTTGTCTGTTTTGGGATTAGGGTGATGTTGGCCTTGTAGAATGTATTAGGAAGTGCTCCATCTTCCTCAATTTTCTAAAATAGTTTGAGAAGGATAGGTATTAAATCTTTGAATATTTGGTAGAATTCTCTAGAGAAGCTCTCAGGTCCTGGATTTGCATTTTGCGGGAAGTTTTTGATTACTGTTTCAATCTCTTTGCCTGTGATTGGTCTATTTAGATTCTCTGTTTCTTCCTGATTCCGTTTTTGTGAGGTTGTAAGAGTCTAAGAATTTATCCATTTCTTCTAGGTTGTCCAATTTTTTGGCATATGATTTTTCATAGTATTCTCTTATAATCTTTTGTATTTCTGTGGTATCCATTGTGATTTCTCCTCTTTCATTTCTGATTTTATTTATTTGAGTCTTCTTTCTTTTTTTCTTAGTGAGCCTGGCTAAGGGTTTGTCAATTTTGTTTATTTTCTCAAAGAACCAGTTCTTCGTTTCATTGATCCTTTCTACTGTCTTTTTTGTTTTGATTTCATTTATTTCTGCTCTGATTTTTACTATTTCCCTATTTCTACTGACTTTGGGCTTTGTTTGTTCTTCTTTTTCTAGTTCTGTTAGGTGTAGTTTGAGACTGCTTATTTGAAATTTTTCTTGTTTATTGAGGTGAGCCTGTATTGCAATGAATTTCCCCCTTAGGACCACTGTTACTGAGTCCCAAATGAGTTGGGATGGTGTGTTTTCATTTTCATTTGTCTCCAGATAATATTTGATTTCTTCAATGATACATTGGTCATTGAGTATCATGTTGTTTAATCTCCACATCTTTGCCCCTTCCCCAGCTTTATTCTTGTAAACAATTTCTAATTTGATAACATTATGGTCTTAAGAGATGCTCGATATTATTCCAATCCTCTTAAATTTGTTGAGGCTTGCTTTGTTTCCCAACAAATGGTCTATCCTTGAGAATATTCCATGCGCATTTGAGAATAATGTGTAACCTGCTGTTTTTTGGATGGAGTGTTCTGTATATATCTATTAAGTTCATCTGGTCTAGTTTTTCACTTAATTCTACAATTTCCTTATTGATTTTGTGTCTGAATGATCTATCCATTGGTGTTAGTGGGGTGTGAGAGGTCCCTACTATTATTGTATTGTTGTTGATATCTTCTTTTAGTTTTGTTAATAGTTGCTTTATGTACTTTGGTGCTCCTCTGTTGGGTGCATATATATCTATAAGTGCTATGTCTTCCTGGTGGAGTGTTCCTTTTATCATTATATAATGCCCCTTTTTGTCTCTCATTACCTGTTTTGCCTTGAAGTCTACTTTGTCTGATAGAAGTATGGTGACACCTGCTTTCTTATGTTCACTATCAGCTTGGGGTACCATCTTCCATCCCTTCACTCTGAGTCTGTGTGTGTCTTTGAGGCTGAGGTCTGTTTCCTGCAGGCAGCATATTGTTGGATCTTGTTTTCTAATCCATCCTGCCCCTCTGTGTCTTTTTATTGGAGAATTCAATCCATTACATTTAGAGTGATTATTGAAATGTAGGGGCCTAATGCTGCCAATTTTATCATTCGTTTTCTAGTTCTCCTGCATTTCCTTTGTTTCTCGTCCCACGAATTTCAGGCTACCAATTCAGTTAGGTAGTTTTCTATGTTAGTTTCCTTAGTTTTCTCCTTATCAGTAGTTTGTGTGTCTGATCTAATTATTTATTTAGTTGTTACCGTGTGGTTTGTATAAAACATCTCATAGATGAGATAGTCCATTTTCTGATAGGCTCTCATTTCCTTAGACTAAGCCAGTTCCATCTCTATCCTCTTCCCCTTCTAAGTTGTTATTTTCACAACTATTTTTCTTCTTATGTTGTGAGTTTGTGGTTAAAATTACAAGATTATATTCTTGATGTTTCCCTTCCCTTCATCTTTAACGTTATATTAAGAATTTGCTAATCTGTTCTGATTTTGTCTTTCTACTTATCTCCTTTGCTCAGGGTTTTGTAACTTCTTTCCTTTTTTTAAGCTATAAGGATTTCTTGTAGGGGGGTTCTTGTTTTGATGAACTTCCTTAACTTTTATCTGGGAAAGTTTTTATATCTCCATCATATTTGATGGATATTTTCACTGGATAGAGTATTCTTGGCTGAAAGTTTTTGTCCTTAAGAATTTTGAATATATCATTCTACTCTCTCCTAACCTGTAAGGTATCTGCTGAGAAAGCTGCTGACAGCCTGATAGGGGTTCCTTTGTATGTTATTTTCTTCTGACTTGCTGCCCTTATATTTTCTTTTTGTCATTGACGTTTGCAAGCTTCACTACTATATGCCTTGGGGTTGGTCTTTTTACATTGATAAAGTTTGGAGATCTGTTGGCTTCTGTCACATGGATTTTCAGCTCTCTCGCAAGCTTTGGGAAGTTCTCAGCTATTATTTCTTTGAACAAACTTTCTGCTCCATTCTTCTATTCTCCCTCTTCGATACCTATAGTCCTTATGTTGCATTTCCTAATTGAGTCAGATATTTCTCAGAGAGTTTCTTCATTTCTTTTTAGTCTTACTCTCTCTCCTCCTCCATCTGAAGCATTTCTATATTCCTGTCCTCCAGACTGCTAATTCTGTCCTCCATAATATCAGCTCTGTTATTGAGTCCAGATTTTTCTTAATCTCCTCCATTGTGTTTTTCATCTCCAACATTTCTGAATGGTTCTTCTTTATAGTATCAAACTCTTTTGTGATGTAGCTCTTGAACTCATTAAGTTGTCTATCTGTATTCTCTTTTAACTCATTGAGATTTTTAATGATAGCTATTTTGAATTGTTTGTTATTGAGGTTAGATATTGTTGTGTCTTCAGGATTCTTTTCTGGGTACTTGTCACTTTCTTTCTGTTCTGGAGATTTAATATGCCTTTTAATACTGCTTGATGGCATGTATTTGTGCCTCCACGTAGAGACAAAGTTTGGTTACTGCTTCCACTTGCTGCCACTAGGGGGGACAAGGCAGCAGCTGTATAATCTGTGCCAACTAGGATCACTGTCAGGTGTTCTGGACCAAGCCTGGGCCCCTCCTAGGGACCTCAGTGGCCCTGTGGAGTTTCCCATTAACTGTGGGAACAATCACATGGGAGCTTCAGGTTGCTGGTGCCTGCTCCCACAGACCCACCTAGACATGCTTCCTCCTTAGAGACTGCAGCAGTGTTATGGGCTTTCCCGGCAGCTAGTTTGCCCAGACTCACAGCTCTGCCACTATCTGGTCCTGCTGGATCTCACTTGCCCACTCCAGGCCACAGCAGAGCTATGAGTATCTAATGCAGCTGGTGGTTAGCTCGCCCAGCCATGCCACTTCATCTCTTAGGTTGCCCAGCCTTTGTGCTTGGTGGGCAGGGCCTCTCCACTAGGGCAGAACAGAGACTACCCTGTGGCCACTGTGGGTCCATGGATTTTCCCACTGGTCCACAGGGCAATCATGGGGGGCTTAGGGCTGTAGTCACCTCTTTCCAAAGTCACACCGATGTGCACACCCACCCTCAGGGCCATGGTGGTGCTAAGAGTATGTCAGCCAGGAAAAAGTTGCTCACAGGTATTGGGCTATCTTGGGACCAGAGAGTTCTCACCTGTCTCCACCTCCTCACCAGGGATAGTCCATCCACCTTCTGATGTATAGCAGTGCGGGTCTCTCAGGCATCCTGAGGTGCTGTGTGAGTGTCCTCTGCTGATCAATGAATGTCCATTTAGTTGTAGTTCAAAGGGAGAGAGATGAAGAAAACTGCTCACTCCTCCATGTTGCTGATGTCACCTCAAGATCTCCATTTTTTTTGTGGCAACACCCTTAAGCATGCAATTTTCTACTCTCTCTTCCAAATAAAGTCAGTCCCCCAAGACAGAGCTGTGTTGAATTTAGACCTTATGGCCTTCCTCCTCATCCCTTGTGGAAATTCTGCACCACTGCACAGGATCTGAAGTGGGAACAGTGGAGTAGCACCACTGCTCTATGAGCAGACACTGGCATTGGGGAGTGACAGCCTCTGGTCTTCTTTACTTACCTTTCCTGAAATAGAATCTCTGCCCGATGAGGAGTGTTCTGGGGTGAAAAGGGTCAGGATCCTTGTATCCTTAGCCTGCTACAGCTTGGGTAGTACTTCTACCCTATGAGTAGAGGCTGGGTGGGAAGGGAGCTTCAGTGTTTTCAGCAGTGCCTACTTGGAATGGCTTCTGCAATATGGGGCTGGAGGAAACGAGAAATGTCAGCAGCCTGCTGAGTGCAAATACAGTCCAAGACTAGGAGAAGGAGAAGAAGGAACCCCGTCTTCTTGGCCACATCCATCTGTATGGAGTGCCCAAGGTAGAGTTTCCATAAGAGAACTGGGAGGGATGTGGAGGGAGCTGGCATTGGCTCAAATGCCACACATCTGTCTGTTCTTACCAAGATACAGTAAATATTATTTAATGAGTATTTCTCCATTTTCTAAATGCCCTTACGACAATTTGCACAAACTTTACATCATGGTTTTTTTCATAAATTTCTCCAGTTAAATATTATTTTGTTGGTGAGAAATTCTGCCACACTCCTCAATTGTCCATTCTGGAACTCCATTAAGAATCAGGATATTTTAGAAAGCTGTTAACCTGTCAGAAAGCCTGTGAGGTGCTGGAATTTTGCAACCAAAAGCATGGGCTCCCTCCAGAAACTGCACTACACTCAAATTCCTCATTCTACCTCCTGCTGTTTTACCCTAATTCTGCATTGACTCTGACCAGCATGTCACAGCCCCTTCGGCACAGAGCTGAGCTATCTGAGGGTAGCCCCTAGCCACTTCCCTGCTATGTGACTTCAGGCAGATGAGGGAACTTCTCCGAGATTCAATGCTATTCAACTGTAAATGGAAATGATACTTCTTTTCAGTGTCTTGAGGACGTGGAATATTATAAACTCAAATCCCCGAATCAAAGAACTCCCCCTTTCCACAACACCACCTTTTCCTCCTCTGTTTTCTGCAGCAAATTACACAAAGAAAACATGGCTTTTTGTTTAGTATGTTTCTTGACAAGCAAAGGGTAATCAGGACCTGGCTCCTCTCAGTTCACCTCCTCCCTTAGGAGAATCAGGGACTCGAGTACCACTCAAAAGGATGTTCCCCTCAGAGGTTGTCCTCAGATTGGAGCAACAGCATCTCAGGAACCTGTGAGAAATACACATTCCCAGCCTTCTCCCCACACCCGCTAAATCAGATACTCCAGAGATGGGGCCCATGGATCTGAGCTTCAGTAACCTCTCCAGGTGATTCTGATGCAGCTCAGCTTTGAGAAGCACTGTCTCAGGATCTGCTGAAAAGTAGAAATAATCTTTTCCTCCCTGAAGTTAATTTTTCCTTAATCCAAACATCCTTCAGCAGTAAGCATTGCCTAGAAAAGGAAAGATTTGGCGGGGGGGACATGGAGGAACAAGTGTGAGAGGCAGGAAGCTGTCAGTAAAAACCAAAGCACTGTTTTCCCTCCAATGCTTTGAGTCACCAGGGAAAATGCTCACTGTTTAGTCCCCTCTGCTGTGAAGTAGACAGTGGAGGCAGGGCTCTCCCCTTCTGTCGGTGTAGATTACCACCCTGCTGCTCAGCTCTGGCTTGGCAACCCACAGGTGGCCAGTATGAGTCCCTTCACAGAGGGTGGAGGTGCAGAGTCCTCTGTGGGTGTGGGTTTGTTTGTACCAATCATGGGATGGCTCGTGGGACACCTATGAGTGCTTTCTGAGGGGTACAGGGGTTCCGTAAGACCCAGTAGCATTCCAGTAATTACATAAGTCTGTGTTTGCCCATGACCAGTTGAGGGCAGAGGACACTCGGATTGTTGTTGTCTTAGTTAGTGCTTAGTCAAGACCATCCTGTCAGATCATACTTTCCGAACTGTGTTAGTTTGTGAGGGCTGCCATAACAAAGTACCACAGAATGGGAGCCTTAGGCAACAGAAATGTATTTCTCACAGCTCTAGAAGTTAGAAGTCTGAGAGCAAGGTGTCAGCAGGATTGGTTCTTCCTAAGTCCTCTCTCCTTGGCTGGTAATTGGCCATCTTTTCCCTGTGTCTTCAAATGTTCTTCCTTCTGTGTGTGTCTGTGTCCTAATCTCCTTTTTGTATAAGGACACCAGTCACATTTGGTTAATGCCCACCTGAATGACCTCATTCTAACTTAGTCACTTCTTTAAAGGCCTATCTACAAATACAGTCACATTCTGAGGTGTGCTGGGGGTCAGGACTTCAACACATGGATTTGGGGAGGGCACAGTTCAGCCATAACACCAACTTTTACAATAATCTACAGCTTAGAGAGGTTGATTTGTCAGCATTTGGACAGCTGGTGAGCAGTGAAGGGGTATTTGAGCTGGCCTTCCAGTCTCCACAGAGCTGGCTATGTCTTTCTCCCACAGATGCTTCCCTCTGCATCTCTCTGGATTCCCCAGTTGGATGCTCAGAGCCCTCTGTTACTGCTGGTCCTGCAGGAAATAGTTGTAATCATCAACTTCTGAGTTAGCCCAGAACCTGTCACCGCACAGACCATGTCCAGTCTAGCCAGAGACATTTTGGCGCTCCTCCTGATGACCACAGGTGAGAGAAGAACCCCAAGACTCTGGAGGAGAAAGGACTGCACGGGTCGGGCTCACAGCGTTCTTTTCATTGCCTCCTCTGGTTTTGTTCTCTTTTTCTCAATTTCTCTTTTCTCTCTCTTAATTCAGTGACCATTAATGTTCTGCTAGCACCTCTCCCCTCCTTCAGAACCATGACACTAACCTTCCCACAGTGTCCTCAATAGGCTGACACTAGAAGAAAGAGATAGCCTTTAGCCAGGCACATCCAGGCCTGCTGGTCCCACACACAGCAAGACCAGCATATGGCGGTCTTTGGGTTGATTGCAATTCTATTTGCACTAGCAGTCACACAGAGAACAGACATAATTTTGGGCCTTATGAATATTTGTAAAAGGACTTCCAAATTTAGGCTGGTCACATTCCAACCTAATGAGAGTGCATGGCAAGAATGCTAATTATTTTACGATACATATCTGTGCCATGCATGTTATGCTGTTACATTATCATCACCACGCAGTGTGTATAATGGGGCTGCAGGGCATTGTCTAGAAGCATCCAGGTGTGCTCGCTGGTCCAAATGGGTGTCATCTTTCCTTTGCTGTCTTTTGCCTTAAGAATAAGTATTGAGGGGGCCAGCCTGGTGGCAAGGCGGTTAAGTTCGCATGCTCTGCTTCAGCAGCCAGAGTTCGCCAGTTCAGATCCCGGGTACGGACATGGCACCTCTTGGCAGGCCATGCTGTGGCAGGCATCCCACATATAAAGTAGAGGAAGATGGATACAGATGTTAGCTCAGGGCCAGTCTTCTGCAGCAAAACAAAAGAGGAAGATTGGCGGCAGATGTTAGTTCAGGGCTAATCTTCCTCAAAAAAAAAAAAGAAGCATTGGAAAGTAAGAGCAGAAAAGAAATTATTTCATAAGAACACCTACAACGCTGTTGCACTTTGATGGTTCAGTGTCCTATGTTGAAGAGTGGAGCATCTCTCTCCTCTTCTAGCCCTTAAGATGACTTCCGAAAATATGCCCATTCCACGACGGGAGGTGAGGCTAGATGCCTGCCTGGGATGGAGACCTGAAACCCACTTCTCAAAGCCTGAGATAAAGTGAGAAGCACTTTTGAACCAGCTGCTCTGTGGGGAATAAACTGTTGAGTTGGTATTATTAAGACTTAATGAGTACATTCCAAGCAACTCTCTGGCAATTATTTCCCAGTGATGTACGACAAGTTGGTGTTTGTACAGGCTTATAAAATGGTACAGAGTTTCATTAATTTGCCCTTCCTTAGCTTTGTAACTTTGCTAATGATCCCATCTACATAGAGTGTTCTGCCCTCAGAGATACAGCTTACTGATAAATCCTAATGGAGAGGGCACAGTCTGCCCTGCGCATGTGACACTCAGACTTGGCTCAGCCCTGATGGCCCTTCCCACTGCTATTTTACTTATGCTTCAAAGTGGAGCAATGTCATATTGATAACTGAATAATAACTGCACATATGAAATTTCACATTTACTGGAAAGGTAGGAATATGAAATTAGTAAATCTGTTAATTGTGTGCAATTGCTCTGGAGTAGTGAGGCTGTTCATCACTGTCTTTCCTCGTCTGGCTTAGACACATCTGTGCTATCGGCGTGTGTGCTCTGCTGGCCCAATCCCCGCCTACACTGACAGTGCAGAGGCCACTGACCACAGGGGCAGGAGCAGTGGGCGCGGGGAGCTGTGGGGAGGGCTGGGTGAGTGAGACATCAGAGCACTGGGTGCAGAATCTCACCGTGCTGGGGAGGATTCCTGGACCCGCTGCTCACTGTATGACCGCGTGGGTCATTTTGCCTCTCCGAATCTCTATTTACTCATTTGTGAATTGGGGACAATGATTACCCGCTTCACAGGGATGCCTGAAGATTAAAATAATGTAATTATGGAAGGTGCTTGGTAAAGAGCAGAGACCCACAGCAGTGAGCTGCCTCTCAATCGTTGGAGCAGGAAAAAAGGAATCTAGCATCTGGAAGCAAGGTGCCAAGGCAGGAGCAGGCTGGTGGGGATGGAGGCTAAGCCTCTTATAAGCCTCCAAAGCTGAAAAATAAACAAAACTCATTTTAAAAAAATGAGGAAAGTCCCCAAAGGAGAGAAAACAAGATCAGCTCTGTGAGTAGCACCTTCACCTATAGGCACATGATCATAATCGTCCCCAACAGCTAGAGGCACGTGGGAGCACTGTGGTCTGTGGTGGCCCCAGCTGACCAGCCAGGAGATGGCCAGCAGCATGCCTGAGGCCACATCAGTGGAGTTCAACCAACACTTCCTGAGCCCCCTGGGTTCCAGACTGAAGTTTGAGTATAGACAGTACTTAGATAAAAGCTCGACTCAGCTTGTGCTCAGTCTATCCAGTGGGACAGACATGTGTGGATCAGGACAAACTATTGTGATAAATGAATACCAATTGTAATTATGGGGGGATACGAAAACCCAACGTGAGAGAAGCCCCTGGCCCAGCTGGGAGGTTCAGCTTCCCGAGGAGGGAAGGTTGAGGACCTGAGGACACAGCAGCAGAGGGAGGAGGGCGGTGAAGCGAGGAGCACTGCGTGTGAATCCGCAGAGGCTCGGACGTGGAAAGCACAGCGGTCTGAGCCGGGACGTGGACAACGATGGGGCTGAGGCAGGCGGGGACTTGGAATGTCCATAGCAGATGGACTTCACCCTGCAGCAGCCGGCTTCCTTTCCTCTCTTTTCCTTGTGTTTATTAGGAAATAGTTCAAACATTCAAAAACTGGAGTAATATGACAAACAAGCGTCGCTACGTTCGTTGTATTTGCACCATGTTTTATTTTACAAATAAAACATTTCAGATTGCCATCATTTCCTTAACACCCTGCCAGGCCCCATGCGCCTCCACGCCCCTTCCCTGGGGCAATCGCCGTTCTGAGGGCAGTGTTTTCATACTTGTACCTCATGTATATGAACCTGTAAGCAGCCATATAACACTTTTCTGGGCATTTTAAATTTGCAAAAATGGAATACTGTGCTTTTTCTGTGGCAAGCTTCCTTCATTTGATTTTATTTTTCTAGATTGGTTCATGTGGATCTAGATTATACATTTAAGTCTGCATAGCATTTAATCCTATTAATATACCATAAGCTAATTATCCATTTTCCCACTGAAACATTTGCGCTGTGTTTTTGACTTTACCACAAACTAGCCTACCGTGAGCTGCTGACAGGCCTCCTGTGTACAGGAGCAAGAGCATCTGGAGAGCCTTCATCTGAAAGCAGAGCTGAAGAGCCTTCAGGAATCTGCGTCTTCATCGTTATAGACATTGCCGAATCGCCCTCTGCTGCAGTTTCCCAGCTTGCACTTTCCCCAGCAGAGCCCCATGCCCACGTCCTTGTCAATGCTTTGGACTACTAAGCTTGTTTTTTATCTTTTTGCTTTTTCCACTCTGATGAGAATGAAATGACACGCTTTTGCTCTTTTCATTCAGTTTCCTGACTTCTAAAGAGTCTAAGCATCTTGCTAAATGCTGATGGGCCAGCAGGTTTTCTCCTCTGTGAATGGCCTGCCCGTATGATCTCCCATTTACTTTGTTGTGTTGTTTTTTTTGTCTTGATTTGTAGGAGTTGCTTATGTATTCTGGGTAAGATTATAAATTTGGTTGTCAAATATCTCCTCCTACCCAGTGACTTTTCCTTTAGTATTGCTTAGTTTGGATTTTTTGGAGCATAACTATTTTATTCTAATGCATCAAATTTATCATTTTTTTCCTTTATGTTTGTGCTGTTCTATCTTTTTTAACAAATAATTTCCTACCCTGATGTAATAAAAATGTATTTTCTTCCAAACTTTTGTGTTTTTATTTTTCACATTTAAAACTTTAGCCCACGAGGAGTACACATTTTGTGCAATATGAGTTTATTTTACCATAAGCAAGCCAATTGTCCCAACACACTAACTGAAGAGTCTAGACTTTCCTCCACCAATTTATAATGCTGCATTTTTGTATTGTCTACACACATGGAAGTGCTCTTCAAACTGGGGCTTCTGCTAAGCGCTAGGGTCCTACAGAGATGTCTCCAGAAGTCCATGCAGTTGGAGTGAGGTGAGTGGAGAGGCAGTGAGGCCAGTGGTTGGGAATAAGGCCCTCCATCCACTCTTTCTTTGGCTAAAATAACCACCCACACTTCTATCTGTCTTATATATCACAAGACAAAGGTGACTATTATATGAAAATCTCCAGCCTCTGTTCCCCTCCTTGCTGGGCAGGATTCATCTTATTTCCTTCTCCTGCCCTCCAAGGAGGGAGAAACTTTCTTCCTAAACTGGTCATTTTACCTTCTGTGAAGTAAAATTGCGAAGAAAAGAGAAGATGAGAAGGACAAAAGATGTGCTCGACTAGAGCTGGTTGAAGAACATTTCTGAGCTTGGAAGAGTGTGTGTGGTGTTAGAACACGAGAGCTGTTGCAGGAATGGGCATGTGAGGTATGAACTACCTGCCACTAAAAACCCTCCAGGAGGGTCCAGTGAGGAACGAGTCCTTTCCGATTATTCCATTACTTCTTTTTGGTGGTGGACTGCACTTCAAATGCAACAGTGCTTTGAGATTGAACCACATGAGCATTGATTCCATGAAAGATTTCATTTCAAAGAAAAGTTAATGGTTAAGGTGACAAATTGAAACCACAGCACAGCAGTAAAACTGACCAACAGCAAGTACAGATGACTGGGGTTATAATACAACACAATAAAATGTAAAAACTGGTGACGAATGAAAGAAATAGACCGTTCTAGAGTACCTGGGAGGCAGAGAGAGACTCACATGCTAATCTTTTTCCCACATCCCAGAAGCCTGCTGAAATCCTGAGGAGTCCTGGTGTGGGGCATTAAAAAACTCACGGGAAGAGGGCCACCAGGTGGCGCAGTGGTTAAGTGCACGCATTCTGCTTTGGTGGCCCGGGGTTCGCCGGTTCGGATCCTGGGTGCGGACACGGCACTGCTTGGCAAACCATGCTGTGGTAGGCGTCCCACATATATAGTAGAGGAAGATGGGTGTGGATGTTAGCTCAGGGCCAGTCTTCCTCAGCAAAAAGAGGAGGATCGGCAGCAGATGTTAGCTCAGGGCTGATCTTCCTCAAAAAAAAAAAAAAAAAACCTCATGAGAAGATCTATGCCTAGGCCATCCAACTAGGGCTGTCTACATGGGGAGCCTGGATTCTTCCAGTTTCTCCGTTCCTCACCAGAGCCTCAGGCTACCCAGACCTGTCAGAATTCAGAGCGCCCAACACCTGCCTTCCAATGGTAGCTCTGAAGAGGAAACAAGCTGGCCTCAGATGCTGTGTGGTGAGTGGGAATGAAGCTCTCCGTCCATAGTGTAGAGGTGTGGTGGCACTATCGACGTCTGAGTGGGAGGGAGAGAAGCAACCTGACAAGCATGCAAACTCACTGTAGCAAATATATATATATATAAATACGTATAATGTATCATGCCAAAGGCATATAAAAACTATGAAAAAAAAAACCTGAGGAGAAAAATACAGATAAATTTCCCAATATTTCTTTACTCTGTAGAACAGGTTAAAAAGAACATGGATTCAAAAGCTCAAAAAGAGGTAATAAAACTGTAGAATGAGACCAAAAGAAAGACTGCAGAACTACGTTAAATTGGGAATGAAAACAATACCGTGATCATATTATCTTGGTGAAATATTATAAACAAAAGTAGTCATCACTGGCAACTGAATTACAAGCAGAAAGCCTTGATTTAAAATAAACAAAGCAATTAGAGAGAAGATGACAGATATGGAAGAGAGACAAAGATGGTAAAATCTAGAGAAAACTAGGTCCCTGAAAAGAAGCCTCCAATAAATGGAACAAAACACACATTCTAATACACAAGGGAAGACTTCCCCAGAGACGAAACCTCCCTAACTCCGAAGATCAAAAGTGCACACCATAGTCCAGGACAATCGAGGAAACTGATTAACCTCCAGTAGACCACATATAATGGACGTTTGATGGGGCATGGACATAGCATCAGATTTCTCTTGGGCACCATTCAATATCATAAGGACATTAAATCAGTTCTAAATATTCTGATGGAAATAAAGTATAACCAAGAATAGGATACTAAACAAAGATTTCATTCAAGTGTTACAGTTCTAGGCATATCATCTCAAAGGTGACAGAGTTCAAGAAACACAACACCCCTAAGTTCAATTTGAAAACAAACAAACAAACAAACAAAATCCTACCAGCAGCGAAAGGCAGTCAGTTGAAAAACCTGGGGGGCCGGCCCGTGGCCATGGGTTAAGTTCACACATTCTGCTTTTGTGGCTCAGGGTTTCACCGGTTTGAATCCTGGGAGCGGACATGGCACCACTCATCAGACCACGCTGAGGTGGCGTCCCACATGCCACAACTAGAAGGACCCACAACTAGAATATACAACTATGTACTCAGGGGATTTGGGAAGAAAAAGCAAGACAAAAAAAAGAAAATTGGCAACAGTTGTTAGCTCTGGTGCCAATCTTTACCAAAAAAAAAAAAGTAAAACTTGGTCATGAGGAAGTCAGAGTAGTGTCCTGCTCCTCAGACCAGTTTATACATTGTATCCATGCTAAATAATCATGGAAATTCCGTTTATAGAATAAAATGTGAACGGTACAAACATTGGTAATATAAAAAAATAACTGACTAATATCATGAGCTGCAGGGAGGAAAGCTAAGAGGAACAGGAAAGCAATACCATCTTATATTTCATGGTATGTCCTAAATTGAAACTGCATAAAAATCAAAACATAAGTTAAAATCATTACTCACAACTTCTTACAATTTTTCATAACCCAACTTCCTATTTTTAGAAACAGATCTGTTACATAATAATAGTACTTCTTGTAGTGACGAAACACGTATTAAAACCCTTTGGTAAGATTATCAGTCAGATCGCAGAGAAGAGGGTGGAGAGACCAACCTGAAGGCGGGACCAGTTAGAAGGGACAAGCTGTGAGACAGGAGAGCTGAAGAGAGTGAGAAGGCAGGAGCAGTGGGAGGCAGGGGAGGGCGCCGAGAAAGATGTGAGAGGGATTTGGAGGTAGACCCGGAGGACTTGGGGGCAGGACACAGAGCATGTATGGAGGGATCACAGAGGCCCGGGGCATCCAAGTGGGTCCAAGCCAGGAGCAATGACCAAAGTCCAAAGGCAAGCCCGAGGGAGGTAGGGCCAAGGGCAGAAGCTGAGAGTGGGCGTCCTGTGCATGGAGCCTCCAACGGTGATGGGCCTCTTCGCTTTCTTTGGTCCCATGGCCTCTGAGCAGCACTCCTCAGACCTGACTCTGTCCGTCTGACTCAAAGGCCGTGCACAGGACGGCCGCACATGGCAACGTGGGCAAGTTCTGGTCTCAGCCAATGTGAGCATGCTGAGACCAAAGCAACCTCTGAGCCTATGCCTCTGGGATTTCAATCAAGTCATGTTTTAACTCTCATGCCAGCACAGGCAGTCAATATGGGTTGGCACAAATAGCACAAGGAACCACTTCCTAGCCATTTAACAGCTGCCCTTGTCTATTCTATTCCTCACACCCAGGGAAAGTGCCCCAGGCCTGAGCACAGAGATCTGCAAATGGGCACAGCCTCTCTCTCTGTCGTGCTGAGCTGGCAGTGGATGCTCCTGAGACCCTCTCCCCAGGGGCAGGGAGCGGACTCTTCATCTTATTTTTTTCAAAGGTAGCCAAACCCTGTTTTGGAGGTTTGACTGCACATCTTAGTAAGCCTCGTGCTTTGTCGGGGCTGGCACAGTCTAAGCACTGAACGTGAACTAACTCGTTTACAACCCCGGACACCCCTGTTGCGGCAGATGGTGCTTTGCAGAGATGATCACAATGTTGCCATCCATCCTATGGATAATCATAGCACGAGACTGTGATGTTCCTCCTGTGGAGAAGTGGTGTCCCCTTGAAAGAGGGGCTGTTGTGACTGTTCGGTCAATAGAGTTTGTGCAAGTGATACCGAGTAACTTCCGAAGGTGGTTCATAGAAAATGACATAGATTCCACTTTGCTAGAATGCTCATCAAAGACTTTAGCTGTCATATAAGCCACCCAACCACCTTGAGGTTGCCGTAATATAAGGAAACCCAAAGTAGCCCACCTGGAGGGACAACATGAGGAAGACCTGAGGCTGCATGAGGAGAGATGTGCCCGCCATCCCCCACTGCTTCATCTACCCACCCCAGTCCAAGCTCCAGCCGCTGTCTGAGCACCACAACCCCAAAAGAGACCCAGAGCCAGAACTGCCCAGCAGAGACCTTCTGAACTGACGGCCCCCAGAACCCATGAGAGAGAACACCATCTCTACTGTTTTACACCCCCACATGTGGTGATTAATTATGCAGCAAGAGATAATCAGACACCCATGACACAAGTCGGTAGTTTTATTATCCTCCATCTAATCAAAAAGGAAACTGAGGTGCAGAGAAATTAAATAACACCTTCAAGGTTATGCAGCTACTAAGTGACAGAGCCAGGATTCTAACCCCAAACTGTCCAGTGTCCTAGACTTCTTGTTGCAGAGAGCAGATGGGAGGAGAGAAGCAGAGGGAGCCGAACGGGGGAGTGTGGGCCCTGGCTCTCACTCAGCTGCCTCACCCTCATCACCAAACTCGCACTTAAGAGACCTCAGTGCTGTGATGCTCGTAAGACCAGCACTGTGATTTTCACATTGTCCCAAATGCTCCTCTTGCTTGTTGAATATTTTCCTTTCCTAAAGCTGCAGTGACTGTTTCCTTAATAACAAAAGAGAGTATAAAAACCCGTTCGGTAAAATGTATAGTCACGTTGCACTTCTTGAACAGATTCAATGCTACTCAGCCCCAAATTAGACAAGGGTCATCACAGGGGGAGAAGGTCTTTTTTTGTCATCAAGCTCATTCCTCCCCAAGGGAAAATAATGGGGAGCTAGCAGAGAGCTGAGGAAACCAGAAGTTTAAGTCTAAATTCCAATGCAAAAGGATGCATCATCTTCTGGTTGGTTCTATCTAAAGGGCAGGCCTTTGTCCTATCACGGGGCCGGCAGCCTTGCTCAGGGACAGCCTCAGCTGATACATCTGGACAACAGAATTCACGGTGGTGGCAGCATCTGTTCTCTCACCTCTTCCTGTAATGTTCAGTAATGACTGAACAGCCTCCATAGAGTTTCCAGCTCCTCTCGGGAGTTGTCTTAGAATTAAAAACAAAATGAGTGGTTTAAAAAATTAGACCTTTTTCTTCATTTTGAATATGTATAATAGAAAGAAAAAAACTGTTTATGATAAGCTCTGTGTATCAGGAAAATGGATCTCAAGGAAGATTGTTTGTAGAGGAACAAGGAGGAAGAGACAGAGGGGAAAGATCAGAGAGGGAAGAGGCTGGAGCCAGCACAGCAGAAGGCAGTAGAACTGGGATGTGCAACTGGGCTGTAGGAACACATTTCCATTTTTCTGTGCGTGCTGCGACATTACCCTTCCACACAGCGCACTACTGCTGCTGGGCTTGGGGTCAGGGTTTCTGCTGCTGCATTGTTTGCGTTGTGGTCAATGACGGATGCAGTAAAGTGCTGACTCTGACCTCACTGTGGATGGGAGAAAGTAGAGGCTGCCCACAGACGTGGGTCACCCTCACATTACATTGATAAGCAATCATCATTTGCGATGATGTAAACAAATCCCACCTCAATGACTTGTTTATTTAGTTTTCCCTTCTTATCTTTGTTAGGAAATGTTGCACAATACATCACTGTTTAACATTTAATTGTAGGATCATTTCTCATACTGAAATAATTACTGTAGTAAAACAGAACTCTATTGAGATTTGTGATAAAACTATAGAGAGTAGCATGAACATACATTTACACATATACATGGTACACATACTGGAAACCTAGTTGATATTTGTGCAGGATGTTGTTTATTAAGCAATAAATGTTGGCTACTTAAAAAAAAAACTATAGAGAGTAGCAATTGTCTTTGTGACCAGGAATATCTTTACTTAAAAAATTGTTGTTTTGGGGGCCAGCCCTGTGGCTGAGCGGTTAAAGTTCTGCATGGTCCACTTCAGCAGCCAGGGTTCGCAGGTTCAGATCCTGGGCACAGGCATACTCCACTCATCAGCCATGCAGTGGCAGCATCCCACATACAAAATAGAGGAAGATTGGCACAGACATTAGCTCAGGGCTAATCTTCCTCAAGCAAAACAGAAATACAGAGGAAGATTGGCAGGAGATGTTAGCTCAGGGAGAATCTTCCTCACAAAAAAATAAAAGAAATTGTTTTCCAAGGTACATGGTATCCCCAGAAACAGCATGCCACATGGTTCAATTTTTATACGAAAAAAAATTTTCCATTGCAGAAATGCTCTAATGTTGCTCTAAATGCTCTTCTTGAAGCCAAGAGAACATATTTGTGATCAGTACAATGTGTGTAAATAGTGCAAACAAATTCAAGGATAAGAGCAAAGACGTGGTGAAAAGCCAGCAAATGACAACTGAGAAGGTGGGATGGTCTACTCCACGCCCCTCCCACATGAGGGGCACCAGGATCTCCCGGAGGGCTGTCCAGGCAAGGTACTGGGCCCCATGCCCAAAGTCTCTGCTTCAGTAGGTTTTGGGGTGGGACCTAAGCATTTTCATTTCTAACAGGTCCCCAGGTGATGTTAATGTTGTTTGTCCAGGGACCACCCCTGGAAACCACTTGTATGATAGAAAATATGATTTGAGTTTGACGTCGGTCAGTCCTGGATTTAAATCTTTTCAGTACCATTTACTTACAGGTCACCCTCAATGAGTTATTTATCTGAGTACCCTTTTCCTCTCTTATTAAATAGACAACAGCTTTCAAGATGATTGTAGGGATTAAATGAGATTGTGTAAATGTCATAGTTGAATGACATCAGTGTAGGCATTTAATAAATAACAATTATTTTGCTTAATCTTCATAGAAAACCTTACTCTATCTACTAAAACACTTGCCTTTTTAAGGAAGCTATGTAGGAAATAGAAGTCTCTTGATATTAAATACTTTATTCATTCTTTAAAGAAGCATTTGAGTGCTTCCTGTCTACCAGACTGTAGGCTAGTTTCTGGGATTTTCCTTGTTATATAATTGCTTTGCTAACTAGGCAATAAGATTACCTTTTGTAAAACTCTTGCTGGGAATAAGGCTCACACGAGCTAAATGTTGGTGTGGAGCATCTCCACGAGCAGGACGGGAGCTGGCAGCGCGCAGGCACCTGGAGCTGCCGCTGCCAAACTCCCCATCACTGGCCATGAGATGGAGTGATTGGAATTGCATTTATTGATCCATGTCCTTGAGATGCTAATCTGAGGATTATCTACATGCACTTGCCGGCTTCTCTGAGGGGAGAAGTTCATGGCTTCTCCAGTTAGTAAATAATCTTAACTCAAAGATAAACACTTCCTCCACTCTGTTAGAAATGAATGTTTCTAAGCAGACATTGGACAGTCTGCTCTGCTTGGGGAGAACGGTTTTGCTCATGGAAACACTTTGAAATAAAGGTGATGGTGCCGTTGCTGCTGACTTGATATCTTGAGTCTAGCCCACCACCTTCTCTTGTGTGACTTTGGGAAAAAAATGGAGAAAATAATATCTAATTTGCAAGACCCTTATAAGTACAAGAAGTAATTTATACGAAGGACTTTTAACGAACTTAGAATATTCCAAGAAATGTTTCTGAGACAGTTGTGGTCGTGATATTTAAGATACACATACCCTCCTTGATCTCAATTATCCCAACTTTAGGACTCTTCTGCAGACCTCAGACTTCATTTGTATTTATTTTGAATTCCAGGGTCACCAGCCACTTCCTTTTCCAACCCTCTTAACAATGAGTGTCTAAAGAAGCCAAAATAAATTATTCTATTATATAACTCTAATAAGGCAAGGCAAGATAAGCATATAGTTCTCCTACATAACCAGATATGATAACCATTAGTGAGCAAATTTTAGTGGTAAATTTAATCAGCAGAACTGGTTGTCTTTTTTCCCATGCTTCCATTTCCAGCTCCCGATCTACCTCCCCTCTTCCCTCCCATTTTCACTTCCACTCAGCTTGAACTCTCATCCTCCAGTATAGAGAATGTGAATAGCGTAAACACACAGTCATGACTTGCTTATCGATGGGGATACATTCTGAGAAATGTGTTGTTTGGCGATTTCATCATTGTGCAAACGTCATAGAGTGCTCTCACACAGACCTATGCGGTATAGCCTATACGCACCTAGGCCCAATGGTACTAATCTTATGGGACCACTGTCATATACGCAGTCCATGCTTAACGGAAATGCTGTTACGTAGTGCATGACTATACATGGGGGGAGGTGCTTTATACTTGTCAAATGCCATCTAAGAAAAAGAGTTACAGAAATGGAACCAGAGATCCATAAATACATTTCCTACATCTTATTTCTTTTCACAATAAGCTTTTGAAGTAATGATTATCCCCTTTTCCATACGCAGTTATAACATTATATAAATTGCCCAAGGTCATACGATGTTTTAGAAGGGTCCAGAAGCAAACTTCGAGAAAGAGTTAGGCATGTAAGAGGTCAGGGAAGGAGAAGTGAACATCTGGGTATAAAAAAGAGGATGAGCCATCAGGATTGGACAAGGTGAGCCTCACACCTCAATGACATCCGACAGTCTCAGCCAATCCCACTGAGAGCTCCAGAGCAGACTGTCCAATAGAGAAGTCCTGTATTAGATGGGAATGGCCAGGCTCTGGTACCTCAGCCACGCTTAGTCCTTGGCTGGAGCTTCCCAGGAAGCAGATTAGACTCAGCTCAGAAGCTGAGGTTAGATCCTGAAACTTTTAATAGCTGGTGTCTGTCAGCCAGCTGCACTCATTGCATGGAGGTCTGAGCAGCACTGCCATACCACTGGAGTCATAATACTGTCACCTGAACCCTGGTCTGTCTGACTCCAAAGTTGATGCTCTTTCTGTCATTTCACCCCAGTTATTTGTGGTATACGGGTAACGAAGTCAGCCGAGGAGATGGTTTGGGTGCATTCCACTGAGGCTTGATCCAGAATCTCAAGATGTTACCCATAAACACATTTCAGGGTATTCAGCCTATCACCTTACTTCTGTCTCTCACCTGATGTTTCAGCCCCACACACACAGAGAAGGTGGAGGTGGGCCCAAATCACCCTCTACAGTCTAGCTTTCACTGGAGCCTGTTTTTCAGGTGACAAACATTTGCCCAGATATTGATAAAAACCAATTGTTTAATGTTATTATTATATCACCCTTGACAGGGAACTTAAAGCTAAGGCAGGGATTTAGGAAGAGGTGAGGTGGGATTCAGTCACCAAAATCTTAATACACAACTCTTAAGTATGCAGTTTTTTCTGTTTGTTTTTAATGACAACTTTTAAGACTATTTCCTGATATTAGCACTACTTCTGATCATTTAAGTCCATTTTCTTGCTTTCTTGCCACTGTTTTGGATTACAGTAAAAGTCCACAGGCTCATGTAGGTGAACAAAATCATAAAAAGAAAAAAAAAGTATAAACAGACTCAGGCACTTGAGAGGGATCCCTTTCAAGTAGAAGGACAGAAGCCACACCCAAACTTCAAAGTAAATTCAACGAGGCCGGCCCGGTGGTGCAGTGGTTAAGTGCACACGTTCCACTTCAGCAGCCTGGGGTTCGCTGGTTCGGATCCCAGGTGCGGACATGGCACTGCTTGTTAAGCCATGCTGTGGCAGGCGTCCCACATATAAAGTTCAGGAAGATGGACACAGATGTTAGCTCAGGGCCAGTCTTCCTCAGTAAAAAGAGGAGGATTGGCAGCAGTTAGCTCAGGGCTAATCTTCCTCAAAAAAAAAAAAAAAAAAGACAAAGTAAACTCGAAAATCTCCTTTGTAACTTCCACTTTCAGTTCTAATATGCAAAGAGCTTGGAAAATAACGTCAACCCTTACTATTAAAAAAAAAGAGGGAAAAAATGAAAATCAATAACTTTGCTTCGACCTATCAGAAAATGGATTGCAGGGCAAACCACCACCTATAAATCTGGAGAAACCGTGCTTAGAGAGAGACAGCTGAGATCTACTTACCTCAACCACAAGCTGCTGGAACCAAAACCTAGTAGAAACACATAAATGCAAATTTTGACAAATTGCTGGAGGCCTAAGAGTGAAAAATTTTTAAGAGCCACAATCTTAATGGACTTCAGAACTGTATGGGCTTTATCTCTGGGACACCCACTAGATTCTCATGGAGAAGATCTAGGAAGACACCCTCAGGGCTCTGGCGAGGAAAGAAGGATAAGCACAGTGGACTAAGCCCAGAGACTTCTCCACAACAAAAGCCTGGCCTCCAAGGGGAAACACTTTGCCAAGACCTATCCTGAGGGGAAAGGGGATTAACCCACCTCAGACCCCTCCACCTCCATGTCTCATCTAAGGGGAAAAATGATCAAAGGGGTCAGGGCTTCAAGGAAATGGATTGTGAATGCTGCAGACAGGGAACAGAAAAGAGGACAGGGGAAAAAAAAGCCAGATCAATGCAGAAATATTTTTGAAGCTCACATCCCAGAAAAAGAGTAAGGTTTAATGAGAAAATTATAGAACGCTACTACTAACCCATACTTTACCATTATTCCAATAAGTTGTTGTTAGTGCCATTGAGTCCATTCTGACTGCCAGTATCCTGTGTACAGAAGAGAAAAACCCTGCCCAGTCTTTTTGTACCATCCTCATACCTTCCTGCACTATGTTAGACAATGCTGTGCTGATATTCTTAGGGTTTTTATGGTCATTTTTTTGGAAGTGAGTGGCCAAGTCCTTCTTCCCAGGCTTTCTTAGTCTGGAGTCTCTGCTGAAACCTGCCCACCATGGGGAACCCTGCTGGTGTTTGTAATACTGGTGGCCTAGCTTTCATCATCACAGCAACATGCAGCCACCACAATATGAAAACTGATAGGCAAGGAATGTGGTTCCTTGACTGGGAAATGAACCCAGGCTGTGGCAGTGAGAGCACCGAATCCTAACCACTAAACTGCCAGGGTTAGGTACACCAAAAAGACCCCAATATAATGCAATAGCAGTAAACTAAAATTGAAAAAGTTACAAGACACGCACTCCACACATGAGGAAGCCCTAAGTCGAGTGGAGACAGAAACTAGGGCATGAGAGCAATTTGAAGGCCCTGGTACATGGATCTTCAATGAACATTAAACACAGCCCAGTTAGTAACCAGGGCAACATAAATCCTCACACTAAAGGCCCATTTGCTTCAGTTCTTATTGTCAGATTTGAAACGGCTGCATTTCAGCAAAAAAATTACAAGGCATGCCAATAGCCAAGAAAAAACATAGCTTGAAGAGATAAAGCAATATAAGAACCAGACTTGGATATGACACAGATGTTGGAATTAAGAGAGAATACAAAAGAACTAGATTAATTTGTTAAGGTCTCTAATGGAAAAAGTAGACAACATGCAAAAGATATGGTTAATGTAAGTAAAAAAATTAAAATGCTAAGAAAAAATCAAAAGGAAATGTTAAAAATAAAAAATATTATAACAACAATATACAATGAAGAATGCCTTCATGGGTTCATCAGTAAACTTGATGTAGCCAAGGAAAGAATCAATGAGCTTGAAGACAAAACAACAGAAACTTCCCAAACTAAAGTGCAAAGGAAAACAGAGCAATATAATAAAAAAGATTAATAATAATAAAATAGAACAAATCATTCAGGAAATGTGAGAAAATATCAAAAGATGTAATATACAAGTAACTAGTACATCACAAAAATAAGAATGAGTGAGTGGAGCAGAAGAAATATTTGAAGTAATAATGGCCAAGAACTTTCCAAAATGTAAAATAAACACTAAACCACCCTAGACTCAGGAAACTCAGAAAACACCAAGCAGGACAAAGACTGCTTTCCCTCAAATACACTCACACATATTATATTAAAATTTCAGAAAGCCAAAACCAACCAAACAAAAAGAAGCCCAAAATGTAGGGGAATGGAGGGGGTTACATAGAGGAACGGAATCCGAATTAGAGTGGACTTCCCATCAAATCCATACAAGCAAGGAGAGAGTGGAATGAAATAGCTGAAGTATAGAAAGAGAAAAAACAGCAGGCTAGAATTCCATATTGAGCAAAATATTGTTTAGATGTGAAATAGAAATATTTTCTCAAACAAATAAATAAATAAAACTGCTTGACAGAATTCGTCAGCATCAGACCTGCCCTGCAAGAAGTGTTGAAAGAAACTCTTCAGGTAGGGAAAATAATTATGTAAGTCAGACACCAGGACCTATGTAAACTAAGGAAGGTCATCATAAAATGAACGAGTATAAAGTATTTTATTTTTCTAATTCTTAATTGCTCTAAAAGGTAACTGTTTAAATCAATAATAGTAACACTATGTGTGATCATAGCATATGGGTAAGTGAAATGAATGAGAGTAATATTCAAAGAAGTGAGAAGGAGGAATAAAGAACACACTATTATAAGTTACCTCCACTATATGTTAAGTGCTATATTGTTATTTAAAAGGGGACTTTTATTGTTAAAAATGTATATTGTGAACTTTAGGGCAGCCACTATTTTTTAAAAATAGT
This sequence comes from Equus quagga, assembly GCF_021613505.1. Lineage (NCBI taxonomy): Eukaryota > Metazoa > Chordata > Mammalia > Perissodactyla > Equidae > Equus > Equus quagga. Next base: position 63,366,213 of record NC_060270.1, read on the forward strand.
GTTTGATATAGTAAGAGAAGAGATAAACTGGATTTATAAAAAATGCTCAATTAAAACAACCTAATTCTGAGAAAAGGAGAAAAATAAGACAAGAAAGAAATGCAATCAATAGAAAATAGTTACATACACAGATATTAATATTACTATATCAATAATCATTTTAAATGTGAATGGTTTAAATACATCAATGAAAGACAAAGATTGTCAGAATGGATAAAAAAACACGACTCAACTCTAAGTTATCTACAAGGAGTCCACTTTAAAAATACAGATTCAGACAGGATAAAAGTAATGGAACAGTGAAAATATACTATGCTAACATTAATGAAAATAAAATTGGAGTAGCTATATTAATTTCAGACAAAGCAGACTTCAGAGCAAGGAATATGATCAGTGATAAAGAGGGATATTACATAATGATAAAGGGTTTAGTTCACTAAAAATAATATAACAATCCTAAACATGTATGTACCTAAAAAATAAAAAACATCAAAATACATGAAGTAAAAACTGATATATCTGAAGGAGAAATGGACAATTCAACTATTATAAAGAGTTAAACATTCCTCTTACAGTAATTGGTAGACGATGAAGACAGAAAATCAGGAATGAGACAATTTAACAGAATGGCACCATCAATCAACTGGATCTAACTGACCTTTACAGAATACTTCATGCAACAATAGCAGAACACACATTCTTCTCAAGCTCAAGTGGAACATTCACCCAGATCTGGACCATAAAACACACCTTAAATTTAAAAGAATAGAAATCATACAAAATATGTTCTCAGAACACAGTGGAATTCAACTAGAAGTCATTAACAGAAAGACAGAAAATCCCTAAATATTTGAAAGTTTAACATACTTCTTAATAATACATAAGTAAAATAAAAATTCTCAAAAATGTTAAAAAAATTTTGAACTAAATAAAAATGACAAAAAACTCCAAACTTTTGTGAAAGCTTGTAAGGAAACTGAGAACAATAAATGCATATATCAGAAAAGAAGAATAACCTAAAATCAATAACATAAGCTTCCACCTCAGGAAACTGGAGGAAGAAGAACAATTTAAGCCTAACGCAAGCAGAAGAAAATAAATGATAAAAGTTAGAGTAGAAATCAATGAAGTTGAAAATAAGACAACAACAGAAAAACATTAACATAATGATTATTTGAATATATCAATAAAAGTGATAAACCTCTTGTCAGGCTAAACAAGAGAAAAAAGAAAGAAGATGCAAATTACAATATCAGAAATTAAAAAGGAACATCACAACTGATTGCAAGGATGTTAAAAGAATAATAAAGGTAAGCTATGGATGACCCTATTCTCTCAAATTTTGTAACTTAAATAAGATGAAATAATTTCTTGAAAGATACAACAACCAAAATGCACACATGGAAAATAAACTGAATAGCTATTTATCTATTAAAGAAATTGAATTAATAATTAATCACTGTCCAAAAAGAAATTACCAGGCTAACATGGTTTTACTAGTGAATTCTTCCAAATATTTAAGTAAGAAATAGCACCAAATTTATACAATCACTTACAGAAAATGGAAGCAGAGGAAACATTTCCTACTCATTTTCTGAGGCTGATATTACTTTAAAACCAAAATCAGATAACATACAAAAAAGAAAACTACAGACTCATATCTCACATGTGAAGATCCTCAACAAAATGCTAGCAAACTGAATTCAAAAATGTGAAAGAATTATACTCCACAACAAAGTGACACATATTACAGCAATTGAGGACTGGTTCAACATTCAAAAATCAATCTGTGTAGGCTGAGTGCCATCAGCAAGATGGCAGAGTAGGAGATATCAGCCTTCATCTCCCCCACATACACACACAAAAACAATTAGACAGTTATCCACAAACGAAAGTAGCCCTGGGAAGGCTCAAGAACCTACAGCAACACAGTGGAGCAAAAGACAGAGAATAACTACAAAGAAAAGATTTCTGGGGAAATTGACATCACTGAGATGTCTGAAGATGATGGTTAGGGACAAAGAAGAAGTGTAGGGACATCAGTATGAGCCATGCAGTCAGTGCCACTGTGGGACAAACACAGATTTACCACAACTTTCTCTGCAGATGACACTAGCTCCTTTTCGCCATTGAGGTAATCAACAGCCCACACCCCAGAGCCTGGCTCTGTGGCAGCTCTGTGACTCTGTGTATGTTCTACATGCACCTGTATCTCAGGTACTGGAGCCACCACTGCTGTGGGCTAAACAGCATCCCACACCTCCAAGCAGCTGTCTCTCATGTGCACCCACACTCTGGACCATGGCCCTTGGCTACTTAGTGTGCACACTCATCACACACACCACAGCCACTACCAGTGTGGACCAGCTAGTGCTCCCAACCCTGGAGCTGCTGTCACTTCACAAGTACCCACACTTCAGCCCCTGCCTCCATGGTTTCTCCAAACACCCATGACTCAGGCAATGGAGCCACTATTGTTGCAGGCTAACTAGTGCACCAGATCCCCTCATTTCAGGTACCAGTGCCACCACCAGCCTAAGGGCATCCACAAGCCAGATCAGGTGCCAGAAAAGATCCCCTAGGCCACAAATATCCTCCATGGAAGAAAAGGATATAAACCGACTCCAAAGGAGCCTTTGGCAACAAAGATGCCAAGAGTACTCACCAACCTTGCAGATTAGCTGCAGTCTTTGCCATTAGTATCCCTTCAATCTTTGCCAAAGCTGACCTCAACTGATGTAACTGAATGGAGATTATGCTGCTGGGCCTTTCTTGGAGCTATGACCGCCACACCTTACCAAGCCATCACCCTTGTACTCATCCACAGGTAAAGGCCTTTCCCCTTCAAAACCAGTCTGTAAAGATTGGAAGCATTGACTGTTCCATCATATACATGAACCTCAATGCAAAGCTACAAGAGACATGGAAAATCAAAGAAACAGGACACCAGCAAAGGAACACAATAATTTTCCAGTAGCCAAACCCCAAAGAAAAAGAGATCTACAAACTGCCTGATGAAGAATTCAAAATAATTCTTTTCAGGAAGCTCAACAAGCTACAAAAGAACACAGATAAAAAACTCAATAAAATAAGAAAAGCAATTAATAAACAAAATGAGGAGTTCAACAGAGAAATGGAAATCATAAAAAGTAACCAATCAATGATTCAGAAGCTGAAGAATACAGTGAATGAAATGGCAATGCAATAGCGGTCATTGACAGTAGAGTTTATCAAGCAGAAGAAAGAATCTGGAAACTCTAAGACAAGTCGTTTGAAATTATCCAGTCAAAGGAGAAAAATAAAAGACTTACAAAAGCCTAAGTGAATTATGAGATGAGATCAAATGAAAGAATATTTGAATTGTGAGAGTCTCAGAAGGAAAAGAGAAGAAGAAAGGGGCAGAAATTTATTTAAAGAAATAATGAATGAACTTCCTAAATCTGGGAGGAGACATGGAGATCCAGGTACATGAAGTTATCACAAACTCCATACCAATTCAACCCAAAGAAGACATTACCAAGATGCATCATCATCAAACTGTAAAAAAACAAAGACAAAGAGAAAATCTTAAAAGCAGCAAGAGAAAAAAATTCGTCTAACACATGGGAACCCCTGTAAAGCTATCAGCAGATTTCTCACCAGAAAGCTTGCAGGCAAGGAGAGAGTGGGATGGTACACTCAAAGTGCTGAAAGATAAAAACTGCCAACCAAGAATATTTTACCCAACAAAGCTGTCCTTAGAAATGAAGAGACAAAGACTTTCCCAGACAAACAAAAGCTGAGGAAATTCATCACCACTAGACCTGCCTTACCATAAATGCTAAATGGAGTTCTTCACGCTAAAATGAAAGGACACTAATTAGTAACAGGAAAACAGTAAAGTATAAAACTCATCGATAAATAAGCATGTAGTCAAATTCAGAATGCTCTAATACATTAATGGTGGTGTGTATATCACCTAACTCCAGTATAAAGGTTAAACAACAAAATTAATAAAAATAACCATAGCCACAATAGTTTTTTAATGGGTACACAACATAAAAAGATGTAAATTGTGACATCAAAAACATAAAATATGGGAGGAGGGAGTAAAAGGATACTGTTATTGTATACAATTGAAGTTAGGTTGTTATCATCTTAAAATAGACTGGGATGACTGTTTTATATTAAGATATGTTATGTCAGCCCCATTGTAACCATAAAGCAAAAACCTATAGCAGATATGCAAAAGAAAAAGAAAAAGGAATCAAAACATACCACTATAGAAAATCATCAAATTGCAAAGGAAAACAGCAAGAGAGAAAGAAAAGAACAAAGAAACTGCAAAAGTGTCAGGAAAATAATGAATAAAATGGGAATAGTAAGTCCCTACCTAATAATTACTGTAAATGTAAATGGAATGAATTATCCATTCAGAAGACAAGAAATGGCTGAATTGATTAAAACATAGACTCAACTGCATGCTGCCTACAAGAAACTCACTTCAGCTTTAAGTACACACATGCACTCAAAGTGAAGGGATGCAAAAAGATATTCCACAAAAATAGAAACCAAAAAAGAGCAAGTGTCTGTACTTCTATCAGACATAATAGACTTTGTCAAAATCTGATATAAGACCAAGAATGTCATTGTATAATGATAAAAGGATCAATTCCTCAAGAGGATATACCAATTGTAAGCATATATGCACTCAATATCAGAGACCCATTTAGCTTCTCTAAGTCCTAAGCAAATATTAACAATTTGAAGGTAGAAATAGATAGCAACACAATAATAGTAGGGAATCAATACCCCAAATTTAACAGTTGACATATCACCCAGACAAAATATCAATAAGGAAATACTGGACTTGAACATATTGAACAGACATAGAACACTCCACAAAACAGCAACAGAGCACACATGCTTCTCAAGCGCACACAGAATACTCTCCAGGATGGACCATATGCCAGATTACAGAACAAGTCTCAAAAATTTAACAAGATCTGAATCATATTATATCCAATCTGGTCACAATCATATTAAATCAACAATAGAAGGAAAGCTGGAATATTCACAAATATGTAGAAATTAAACAACACACTCACGAACAAGCAATGGTTCAAGGAAGAAATCAAAAGGGAAATCACGAAATGTCTTGAGACAAACAAATATGGAAACACAATATACCAAAACTGATAAGATGCAACAAAAGCAGTTCTAAGAGAGAATTTTATAGCAAAAAAATGCCTGCATTAAGAAAAAAGAAAGATCCCAAATAAACAACCTAAGTTTTCACCTCAAGGAACTAGAAAAAGAAGAGTATGCTAAGCTCAAAGTTAGTAGAAGGAAGGAAAGATCACAGCAGAAATAAATGAAATAGAAACACAATAAGAAAGATCAATGAACCTAAGAGCAGTTTTTGAAAAGATAAACAAAATTGACAAACCTCTAACTAGACAATAAAAAAGAAGGAAGATTCATAATAGAAATAATCAGAGATGAAAGAGGGACATTACAACTGATACTACAAAACTACAATGGATCATAAGAAAGTACTTTGTTGGTATACGCCAACAAATTAGACAATCTAAAATAGATGGATAAATTCCTATAAACGTACAACATACCACGATTGAAACATGAAGAAAAGGAAAATCTGACTAGACTTATTACTAGTAAGAAATTGAATCAGTGATCAAAAATCTCCAGGTAAAGAAAAGTCCAGGCCCAGATGGCCTCATGGGTGAATTCTACCAAATATTTCAAGAATTAGTGGCAACTCTTCTCCAACACCATGAAGAGGAAGGAACACTTTCATACTCATTTTACAAGTCCACCATTACCTTGATACTAAAGCCATGCAAGGACAATAAAAGAAAAGAAATTACAGGCCAATATTTCTGATGAACACAGATGCAAAAACTCTCAACAAAATACAAGCAAACTGAGTTCAACAGCACATTAAAAGAATCATATACCATCCTCAAGTGGGATTTATCCCTGGGTTGCAAGGATAGTTCAATATATGCAAGTCAATAAATGTAATATACCACAGCAACAGAATAAAGGACAAAAATCATATGATCATCTCAATAGATGCAGAAAAAAAGCATTTGACAAAATTTAACTTGATAAAAAACTCTCAACAAAATAGGTGTAGAAGGAACCTCCTATAGTAAAAGCTACACATGACAAGCCAACAGCTAACATCATACTCAATGGTGAAAAGTTAAAAGCTTTTCATTTAAGAACAAGAACAAGACAAAGATTTCCACTCTTGCTATTTTTATTCAGTATAGTACTGGAAGTCCTAGCCAAAGCAATTAGACCATCAAAAGATATAAGGATCTCCAAATTGTAAAGAAAGAAGTAAAATTATCTATGTTTTCAGCTGGCATGATCTGATATACAGAAACCCCCAAATATTCGACAAAAAAATTGTTAGAAACAATAAATGAATTCTGTAAATCTTAGGATAAAAAATCAACATAGAAAAATCAGTTGCACTTCTATCATTAACAACAAACTATCTGAAAGAGAAATTAAAAAAGAAATCCCAACTACAATAGCATCAAAAACAATAAAATACTTAGGAATAGATTTAACCACGGAGAAGAAAGACCTGTACACTGAAAACTATTAGAAATTGATGAAAGAAATTGAAAGACACAAATAAATGGAAAGATATCCCATGTCCTTAGGTTGGAAGAATTAATATTGTTAAAATCTCTATACTACCCAAAGTGATTAACAGATTCACTACAATCTCTATCAAAATCCCAATAGTAGTTTTTCACAGAAATAGAAAAAACAATCCTAAAATTCATATGGAATCACAAAAGACACCAAATAGCCAAAGCAATCCAGAGAAAGAATAATAAATCTGGAAACACTACACTTTCTGATTTCAAACTATATTGTGAAACTACAGTAATCAGCACAGCACAGTACTGGCACAAAATCAGACATATGGACCAATGGAACAGAATAGAGAGACCAGAAATAAATCTAAGCATATATAGTCAACTAATTTTTGACAAGGGCACTAAGAATACACAATGAGGAAAGAATGAGAGTCTCTTTAATAAATAGTTCTGGGAAAACTGGATATCCACATGCAAAAAAAATGAAATTGGACCTCTATCTTACACTACTCACAAAAATTAACTTGAAAAGAAGTCTTAAATGTAAGTCCTGAAAGCATAAAACTCTTAAGGAAAACATAGGGAGAAACCTCCTTGACATTGGTCTCGGCAATGATTTTCTGGATATGACATCAAAAGCATGGGCAACAAGAGCAAAAATAAATCAGTGGGACTAAAAACTTCTGAACAATGAAAGAAACAATCAAAATAATAAGGCAAGTTACAGAATGAGAGAAAATATTTGCAAACCATATATCAGATAAGGTATAAAATATAAAAAAATAAGTAACTCATACAACTCAATAACAACAAAACACAAATAATCCAATTTAAAAAATGGGCAGAGAATCTGAATAGACATTTTCTCAAATAAGATACACAAACAGCCAACGGCTACATGAAAAGGTGCACAACATCACTAATCATCAGAGAAATGCAAATCAAAGCCATAGTGAGAGATCTTACCTTAGATTTGTTAGAATGGCTGTTACCAAAAAGACAAGAGATAAATGTTGACAAGGATGTGGAGAAAAGGGGACCCTTGGACACTGTTGTGGGAATGTAAATTGCTACAGCCTAAATGGAAAACAGTAGGGAGGTTCCTCAAAAAATTTAAAATAGAACTACCATATGATCCAGCAATCCTACTTTCTGGGTAAATAATCAAAGGAAGCAAAACCAGTGTCTCAAAGAGATAGCTGCATTTCCATGTTCTTTGCAGCATTATTCAAGATAGCCAAGATATGGAAACAATCTGTCTGTCTACGGGTGAATAGATAAAGAAAATGTAAAAGATATATATATAGATATATATCGTAATCAAAATAACGGAATATCATTCAGGCATTGAAAAGAAGAAAGTCCAGTAATTTGAAACAACATGAACAAAAGTAGAGGACATTATGCTAAGTGAATAAGCCAGACAGAGAAAGACAAATACTGTGTGGCATCACTTATATGTGGAATCTTAAAAAAGTTGAACTCATAAAAACAGAGTTGAATGGTGGTTTCCAGGGAGTGGGGAAAATGGGGAGATGTTGGTCAAAGGACAAAAAATTTCAAAGTTCTGAAGATCTAATGTAGAGCATGTAACTTTGCCGAGTGATACACATATTAATTAATTGGATTGTAGTATTCACTTCACAACACATATGTATATCAAATCATCACATTTAAATGTATACAATTTTGTCAATTATACTCCAATAAATCTTGGGGGAAATTAATCAAAGTAATTCACCATATCAACAAGAAAAATTAAACAAAAAAATTATATGATCATATTATTGACACCAACAAAATTTGATGACATTTAAGACCCAATCATGGTAAAAACCAAACAAGCAAACAAACAAAAAACCTTCAAGCAAACTAGATATATATGTGAACTTCTTCACACTGAAAAGAAAAATCACAAAAAAAATCTAATGTACTTAATTGAAAAAAAGTATATGTTTTCTTCCTAATGTCAGGAACAAGGTAAGAGTGTCTTCTCTCACCACTACTATCCAACATTATATCGGAATTCCTAGATAGCACAATGAGGCAAGATAAAGAAATGAAAGGTATACAGACTGAAAAGAAAAAAATAAAACTACCTTTATTTGCAAATATCATCATTGCTTACATAAGAAACCATCAAAAATCTACCAAAAAAAACTTGTAATACTAATGAGTGAGTATAAGGATACAGAATCAATATAAAAAAAAAGTTAATTGTATTCTTATACATCACCAAAGAACAATTGGAATGGGACATTTAAACAATACCAATTATATTAGCACTTAAAAAAATGAAGTATTTAGCATAAATTTAATAAAACATGTACAGGATCTGTATGCAGAAAGCTATAAAACCCAGTGGAAAAAATCAAAGATTTAAATGAATGAAGAGATTCTCCATTTTTTTGAATTGGATGGCATAATATTGTTAATGCTTCCTATGTTGATATACAGATTCAATGCAATATAAATCAAAATCTTAGCAAGCTACTTTGTAGATATTGAAAAACTGATGCTAAAATTTATGTAGAAAGGAAAAAAGACCTAAGAACACAAATCTGAAGGACAAAAACAAAATCGAAGTACTCACTCTACACAATTTTAAGATTTATTATAAAGGTACTATAATCAAGATAGTGTGGTATTGGTGAAAGACGAGATTGGTATATGGATCAGTGAATCAGAATAGAGAACTGATAAACAGACCCACAACACCAGTCATCTGACGTTTTTAGAAGGCACGAAGACAACCAATGGGCAAAGCATATTCATTTCAACAAATGGTACTGAAACAATGTGGTCATAAGAATTTGATCGCCTCCTCCTCACCGGCTTAGTGAGAGAAGGATTTATACACTGGGGTTTGGGGATGACCAAACTCAATATACTCATCACTAGACAGATGGAATTGACAGCAGTTTATTAGTCACATATAAACTCAAACTGGGAGAGAACTCCAGTGCCACAAAGGAGTTGCCCTTCTTGAAAAAGCAGGGGCTGTGGGAGGCAGGCTTTGTAGGGACAAGAGGGCGTGATGACTGCTGGTGGGCTCTGGAAGACAAGACTGCTTTGTTTGAATAGCTCCATGGGCTGGCAGGGAACGGAAGCCCACTGCTCAGGGATCAGCAGACACTATGCCTGAGTCCCATGATAAGAAAGGTTTTTTGCTGAGAAACCATATCCACGTGACCAGATCAGGGAGAAGGACTTGTAGTTAGGCTAGTCAAGGCCCTCCTGATTGTACCAGATATGAAGGCAGTGCATAATATTGAATCCTAATTTCAGGACTTCCACTACAATATGCAAAATAAATTAACCTAGACACAAACCTTATATCTTACAAAAAATTAACTCAAAATGTATCATAAAATTAATCATAAAATGTAAAGCTGTAAAACCTACAGAAAAAAGCATAGAAGAAAATCTAGGTGACTTTGGTTTGATGATAATTTTTTAGATATAACATCAAAAACATAATCCATGAGAGAACAAATTGTTGTTGGAATTTATTACAATCAAAAACTTTTATAATGTGAAAGACATGAATAAGATAATAAGCCTATATATTACAGACTGGGAGAAAAGATTTTTTAAACCCATATATCATAAAAAACTTGTATCCAATATATACAAAAAGCTCATAGAAGTCATATAAGAAACAAATGACCGAATTAATAAATTTGCCAAAGATACGAACAGACACATCACCAAAGATACACAAATTGGAAACAAACATGTGAATAAATCCTCAATATCATTTTCATTAAGAAAATGCAAATTAAAGCAAAAATGAATTACTACTACACACTTAATAGAACGTCTAAAAGCAAGAAAAGAAAGAAGGAGAGAAAGAAAAACAGAAAGAAAGAAAAGAGAGAGAAACCGAAACATGACATTACCAATCTCCGGCTTTGGTGAGGAACAACAAGAACTCTCACTCACTGCTGGTTGAAATGCGAAATGGTGCAGTCACATTGAAAGGCAGTTCGGCGGATTATTACAACATGAAACATAGTTTCACCAAATACATTGTTTCGTATGGTTGCTATAACAAATGTATCATGAATTTAGTGACCGTTTAAAACAATGCAAACTTCTTACTTTACAGTTCTATAATCAGAAGACCAAAATCAATATAACAAGGCTGAAGTCAAGGTGTTGACAGGCCTCTTTCCAGAGTTTATAGAAGAAAGTTTACTTTCCTTGCCTTTTCCAGTATCCAGCACTGCATTTCTTACATTCCTGGGCTCTTGACCCTTCTTCTGTCTCAAACCCTGCAGTGTGCCATTCTCAGATACGTCTCTGCTTTTGTCACATCATCTTATACACTGTAGTCAATCTTCTCTCTGTCTTCCTCTTATAAGGACGTTTGTGATTACATTTAGGGTCCACCCAGATAATCCAGGAGATTCTCCTCATTTCAGGATTCTTAATCATATCTCAAAAGTCCATTTTTCCATAAAACGTAACATTTAAAAGTTCTAGGGATTAAGATCTGGATATCTTTAGGGGCCATTATTCAGCCTACCATGCCATACAATCCAGTAATTGTGCACCTACATATTTACACAACTGATTTGAAAATTTATATCTGCACAACAACCTGCAAGTTAATGTTTATAGCAACTTTATTCACAATCACCACAAACTGGAAGCAACCAATATTCAGTAAGGGAGTAGATGGACCAATGGTGGCATAGCCATACAATGCAATACTATTCAGAATAAAACAAATGAACCTCCCAGTCATGCAAAGACATGATGAATCTAAATATGTATTGTTAAGTGAAAGAAGTCCAGTTGAAAAGGCTACACAGTGCATGACTCTATCTATACGGCATATTGAAAATGAAAACTACAGAGATGGTAAACTGATCAGTGGGTTACCACAGGTTCAGGGGGAGAAATGTTCAATAGGAGATGAACAGCGGATTTTTATTAGAGTCGTGAAACTATTTTGCATCACACTGTAATGATGGATATATGACATTAAACATTTGTCAAACTCCATAAAGTTCTACAGCTGGCAGCACAAACATTTATATACGAAAAATTTTTAAAAATTAAGAGGTTGGCAGATTCCAGGATGGAAGTAGAAAGCAATAAAATAATCTAACTTCTATTAGGAGCTAAAAATGTGGAGTCTGTAAAGGAAAGGGGAAAGGGATCTGCACTTAAAAACAGTAATAATTGATAAGGTAGTGTCACATGGGGTAGAGGTTAAACAACTTTGTAACCACTATATATGCGTACTGGAATTGAAAAGTTAAATAAATGTGAGGCAGACAGTGGGAGCCATGCTTCTCACTGTTGGAGTCAGAGGTTACAGATGAGCAAGGGGGGGAGGCGAGAATTATCCCTGTGGTGATGAATCAGAGTTAGAGACATCAGTGTGAACTCATGTTTATTTTTTATAGATTTAAATTATAAAAGCAGATATATTTATTGATATGTGTATATACATGGGTTAGTACACATGCGTACACATTTCCTTTCTCTGTCGGATGAAAGGGCCTAGAAGTAATGATACCTCAGGAGCAACGAGCACACCCAGTGCCAGATCTTGGTTTCTAATACCATTCTCAATAAAGGAACTGTGCATCCTTGGAGAAACGGCGGATTCTAGGATTGGAGCAGGAAATATGCAAGATGAGTCTGGAGAAGTTGGAAAACAAGGAAATGCTCAAACAAAACAACACAATGATAGAGATACGTCAAAGGGACATAGAAGTGGTTCCCAATGGTCAAGCTGGAATACATTGAGCAAAAAAATCAGTAAGGTAGTTTTGGATTATAACCCTAAGTATAACAAAAATATGAGTCCATACTGACATAAATAAATGATTTAATTAATAGATAAAAAGGGCAATATAGGCAAATCTCACAAGCAGAAGGATTTCAAATAATTTATGTAGATACTAAGCTTTTAAGTAGGTGGAGCATAGCTCCCCACCTTTCGTGGGAAAACTGTGCATAGCAACTTCCTTCCAAAGAGTATGGTATTGACAAGGGAGAAAAGAGTAACTTTACAACTCTGCTTCAGCATCATGACCCAGATAAACTTCAATATTGATGTCATGTTGATAGTATATACTCCTCATGTGATGTGATTAAAATGGCACTTTACATATGTAATCCTCCCAAAATTTCATAACTCCATCCTAATAATGAGAAAAACACCTCACAAACCCCAGTTGACCAGTACATGGCCAGTACTCTAAAAACATTCAATGTCACCAAAAACAAGGGAAGTCTGAAAATCTGTTGCAGCCAAAAGGAGACTAAAGTGACTGGTGAACATGTATAATGTGTTATCCTGCATGGGGTTCTGGAATAATAAAGGTAAACCAAGGAATTCTGAATAAAATATGGACTTTAGTTAATAATGATGTATCAATAGTAGGCATTAATTGTGAAAATTTGACATACTAATGTAAATATTAATAATAGGTGAAACTGAGTCTATATGATATGGAAAATCTATGTATTATCTTATAACTTCTGTAAATCAAAATTTATTATAAATTAGTTTATTTAATAAGTGAAAAAAAAGTAGCCCTATTTTTAATTTCCTGACCACCTCCAGAAGCTCTAGACTATTCCCGTTAGGCCTGGGATAATGACCTTCGCTGAAAGTACCGCGCTGGAATCCATTCTCAGTTGGACCTCCAGCTGCTGTGAGCTCTGACTCTACAGCAAACATCTGCATTCAGCAATCCTTTCTCTCTATGGAAGATCAAACAGCTACAGAATCTAATTAAAAGTCTCCATACCAGGGACTCAGCAGGATTTAAGGCAAACAGTATTTTATCATTCTGTGTCCAGGATGACCATACAGGGAACAATATTTCATCCTTGGGAATGGAAACTCACCTATCCTACTGGATCTTAAAACACAGGCTGCTATATGTCAAGCATGTGTCAAGAAGTTTTATTAAGGTTGTGATTTGATGTTTTCCAGTAAATACTATAAAAACATTAAACATAAATTCTCTTTGAAGAAAATGAAATAAAAATACTTGTCTCCTCTTTTAATCACAATTATATATATGAGGATAAACAAAAGGAATGTATGCCAAATTACACATGCGCAATTTTACAATTAAAGAATTAAACTGTGATTTTAAAAAATCAAGTTTAGAGGCCAGCCCTGTGGTGTAGTGGTTAAGTTCAGTGTGTTCTGCTTCGGCAGCCCAGGTTCACAAGTTTGGATGCCAGGCACGCACTTACACCATCTGTCAGCCAAGCTGTGGCAGCAACCCACATATAAAGCAGAGGAAGATTGGCACAGATGTTAGCTAATCTTCCATGGCAAAAAAAAAAAATCAAGTTTGGAAGGACAGAATTCAGAAAGGATACAATAAATAAAGGAATCTAACTGAGTGGGATCATGGTTTTGTTCAGGTATTTTCAGAAATTACTAGTTCTACTCCACTAGTTTTAGAATATGACAGCAGTATATTTGTGTAGACAGCTCCCAAAATTGTGAAATAACAGTAATTGATTTGGCTTCTGGGTATTAGCATAATATGACAATAAATACACTAAAAATTTCCTATTACAAGCACCTAGAAATGCTAAAAAACAATTTAATAAACAATACATTACACGTAGAATTTAGCTTGCACAAAATAATGTGAGTGGTGGAGAAATCCTCAGATTCCAAGAGAGGAGAAATGAAACAAAGACCAATAAACACAAGAGCTCCTGCAGCAACTGCCCTAAGAGAGGAAGAAGCTGAGGGGTCACCAGTCTTTGCAACACGAGAACTGGAATTAACGTCTGCTTAGAGACAATAGAGTATACCTTATAGGAGCATTAGACAGGAAATTGGAACTAAGACCATTACCTAAATATACCTGCATCTTTAGTGAATTATTTAATTTGAAATAACTTACCCACAAGCATAAGATTACAGAAAAAAACCCAAAAAACAAAATTTAGCTCATATCACCTGGGCTCGGGGTAGAAGAAAAGGAATTTTCCTATAAGAATACGTAATATAAGCTGTTTCACACTTGTAATTGAGATTTGAATTTACTCTGCCAACATGGACTGTGATGGTTAATTTTACGTGTCAAATTAACTAGGCCACAGGGTTCCAGATATTTGGTAAAACATTATTCTGAATGCTTCTGTGAGTGTGCTTTTGGATGAGGTTAGCATTTAAACTAGTAGACTGAGTAAAGTAACTCCCTTCCATAATGTAGGTGGGCCTCGTCCAGTCATTTGAAGACCTGAATAGAGCAAAAGGCAGACCTTTGCCCAAGTAGGACAATTCTCCTTCGTGATGACCTTCAAACTGGAACATTGGCTAGCACATGAGATCTTTCTGAACCTACCGAAGCCTCCTGGCTTTGGACTCAAAGTGGGACATCAGTTCCTCCTGGTTCTTTAGCAGCTTCCAAATTCCAACTCAAACTGCAGATTTTGGACTTGCAAGCCTCCATAATTGCATTAGCAAATTCCTTATAATAAGTCTCTTTATAGATGATAGGTAGGTAGGTAGGCAGATAGATAGATAGATATACAGATAGATAGATAGATAGAATGACAGAGAGAGAGATCTTCTATTGGTTCTGTTTTTCTGGAGAACCTGGAATAAGATAGTCCCAAGACATTAACAACAATTGGTCTCAGGCCAGCGATTTCTAGAGCACCTCACAGAGCCAATGTAAAAGCTCATTGTTAGAAAAGTCCTCACTGCAGGCTATGAGGAATTCACACAGATGAAGCACCATTTAGAAGTGAGCCCATAAACCAAAGCAATAAAATGCATGAGCAAAATAATCATGCAAGATCTTCAGTGAGGATCAAAATAAATAGCAGATTAAGACTCCAAATTTCAAATAATGGAAGAGTATAAAATTAGTATATTTAAAATGATTAAACACATAAAAGAAACCAAAACCATAAAAAAGAAGAAAACATTAATAAAAAATTACTTTCAGAAATTTTTTAAAAACTGAAACAAATGTAGAGCTATAGATAGAAATTGAGAGATTTAGAAGATAGACTTACAAGACCCAATGAATTCTTGAAATATAGAGTGAAAGAATATCAATATTTGAAGAGAAAGCAACTTCTTTTTCTCAAATTTGATTAAAAGCATACTTCTCACATTCAGAAAATGCAATGAATTACAAGCCAACTAAATAAAAAGGAGATGATACATAGGTACAGGGCAGTAAAATTGAAAAACGTCAAAAACCTTGAGATCCTAAAAGCCATCAAATAAAAACAAATCATATTAGACTGACAGACTGCTTATCAGCGGTAACAAATTTCAAAAGAACATGAATACTTTCTCTAATGTACAGATAAAATATAATAATCAATTTAGAGTCATACACCCACCTAAACTATTATTCAAGAGTAGGGGCAATAATAAGATATTTTTGAACAATTTTTGAGAGTTTGCTACTTACAAACTCTAGTCAAAAGACTTATAGAATAATTCAATTCAAGAAGAAATAAATTTTATCTCAAATTAAAGAATATAATGGGAAAAAGAATGATGAATAAAGAAATTGGCAAACAGCTGGATAAATTCAAATAATAATTTATCTATAAATAATAACAACAACAACAATTCCTAACTTGAGAAATATAAAGTGAGATGAAAATAACGTATTACGCGTGTATGACAAGACAGGACAGTAATCAAGTGCATCAGGAGTTTCTGGAAGATGGTGGAGTAGGAGGATCTTGAGTTCGCCTTCTCTCACAGACACAGCAAACCTACAGCTACACATGAAAGAATTTCTTCGGAGGGAGATCTGGAAACTGGGTGAAAAGAACCTCCACAACAAGGGACAATACAGGGAGGGGTGGAAGAGGCAGAGATACATCCATGCTGAGGAAAAACCACACCCTAGCTGTGGCACTTCACAGTTGGGAGACATCTCAAAGGTACAGAGCTCTCCCCGGAGGAGCAAAGGATCTGAGCTCTACATTAGCCACCCCAGCCCATAGATCCAGCACAAGAGAGGTGAGACTCTAAAACACTTGCCTTTGAAAAACAACTGGAAATACACCTAGAAAACTATAGAACTTCAGGGAAAGAAAAATTTGCTCTTAAAGGGCCCACACATGGACCCAAGTGAATTGCAAATCAGAACAAAAACACCAAATAGAAGAGTGCATAGTCCATTGGTAAAGGAGACTGACTTACTAAGCTTGGAGTGCCTCCAGGAGAGGCAGGAGGCAGTTGGGTTCCCCCAGGACTCTGACATTGATGGCCACCATTTTTATGACCTAGTTCAGCCATGCTGATGCAGACGATGGCAGGTGCCACTTTGGAATCCTTCCTCTAGCCTGGTAGCATGGGGATCTGCCCTGCCCCTAGATCACACAAGGCAATTGTGCACAGCCAGGCAGTGCAGGCAGCCTGAACCAGGGACCTGCCCCACCAACCAGCAAGCCTACAAAAGACTTGGATTGTGGGGCCTTCCAATGAGCCATACAGGGTATCTGCCCCACCTATCACCAGGCAGGAAACAGTCACATTCTTCTGAAGCAGGGGCCTATGCCAACTACCATAGCACCTGAGGAAGTTACACACCACCAGCCACAGAGCCAGCCCACACTAGGGGCCTGTATTGCACACTAATGCACCTGAAGAAATGGTGCACTGCTGAACTGTACAGCCAGCTCACACAGAGGACTGCCCCCATCAACAGCAAGCTAGCAGCAGCCACACCCCAGGGCCACACATCCAGCTGCACCAGAGGTCTGCCCTACCTGCCACTGAGCCAGTAGCAGTCCTGGACTGCACAGTCACCTGCAGTGGGGGCCTGCCCCCCAACAGGGGTGTCTGAGGCAGTTCTGTGCCACTGGACTGCAAAGCCAGCTTATACCAGGGGCCTGCCCTGCCCACCAGTGTGCCTGAGGCTGTTGTGTGCCACCAGTCTACACATCCAGTCCATGTTGGGGGCTGCTCCACCAACAAGTGTGCCTGAGGCAGCTGTGCACTGCCAGGAAACACAGCCAGCCTGCAGAAGAGGCCTGACCCGCCCACCAGTGAACCAGCAGAAGTTCATGTTCCCAGGCCTAGCAGCCAGCTACAACAGAGACCTGCTCCAAGCACCACTGAGTTTGTAGCAAATGTGTTCCACTGGGCCCTGCAACCAGCCACACAAGGGGCCTAACCCACTCACCAGCAAACCCACAGCAGTTATGCACTACCAGGCCTTGAAGGCAGGCATGCCAAGAGCCTGTCCTGCCCAATAGGATGCCTAGAGCAGACATGCATGGTGATGAGTTGCAATCATCCAGCCCTGGGGACAGTCCCACCTGCTTTCACACTCACAGCAATCACAGCCTCACCACAAGAGAAAGGCACACACGGCACATACAGGGCACACCCCTGGAGCATTTGGCACAGGTAATGAGAGAAGAGCATGCTGCTGGGCCGCATAAGACATCTCCTACATAAGGCTACTTTTCAGGATTGGGAGATGTAGAAGGGCACTACGTAAGATAAAGGGAACAATCCAACAAGAGAATATAACACTTATAAACATCTATGCACCCAACATAGGAGCACCTAAACATATAAAGCAATTATTAACAGACATAAAAGGAGAAATTGATGTAACACAATAATAGTAGGGGACTTTAACACCCCACTTACATCAATGGGTAGATCATCCAGACAGAAGATTGATCAGGAAATACTGGCCTTAAAAGACACATTAGACCAGATGGACTTAATAGATATATACAGACTGTATCATCCAAAAACAGCAAAATACACGTTCTTTTCATATGCACATGAAACATTCTCCAGAATAGATCATGCTAGGCTACAAAACAAGTCTGAATAAATTTTAAAATATTGAAACAATATCCAACATCTTTTTTGACCCAACAGTATGAAACTAGAAATGAACTACAAGAAGAACACTGGTAAAGTCACAAATATGTGGGGACTGAACAAAATGCTATTGAACAAGTACTGAGTCAACAAAGAAACCAATGGAGAAATCAGAACATACCTGGAGAAAAATGAAAATGAAAATATGACCTACCAAAATCTATGGGATACAGCGAAAGTGGCACTAAGAGGGAAGTTTATAACAATACAGGCCTACCTCAACAAACAAGAAAAATCTCAAATAGACATTCTAACATTACACCTAAAAGAAATATAAAAATAAGAACAAACAGAGCCTAAAATCTGTAGAAGGAAGGAAGTAATAAAAATCAGAGTGGAAATAAATTAAATAGAAACTAAAAAGACAAGAGAAAAAACTAATGTATCTAAGAGCTTGTTCTTTGGAAAGATAAACAAAATTGACTTTTAGCTAAACTAGCTGAGAAAAAAGAGAGAAGGCTCAAATAAATAAAATCAGAAATGAAAGAGGAGAAACAATGGACACCCCAGAAATAAAAAAGATTATAAGAGAATACTATGAAAATCTATATGCCAAAAAAATGGGTAACCTAGAAGAAATGGATAAGTTCTTAGAATTATGCAACCTTCCAAAACTGAATCAAGAAGAAACAGAAAATCTGAATGGACCAATCACTAGTAAGGAGATTAAAACAGTAATAAAAAAAAATCTCCCAAAAAAACAAAAGTCCAGGACTAAATGGCTTCCCCGGTCAATTCTACTAGACATTCAAAGAAGATTTAATATCTATCCTTCTCAAACTATTCCAAAACATTGAAGAGAAGGATATGCTTCCTAACTCATTTTATGAGGTCAACACTATCCTGATACCAAAGTCAGACAAGGACAACACACACACAAAAAATTACAGGCCAATATCACTGATGAATATAGATGCAAAAATATTCAATAAAATATTAGCAAATTAAACACAATACATTAGAAGAATCATACACCACAATCAAGTGAGATTTATTCCAGGGATGCAAGGATGGTTCGACATCCACAAATCAATCAATGTGACACACCATATTAATAAAATGAAGGAAAAAAATCAGATGGTCATCTCTGTAGATGCAGGGAAAGCATTTGACAAGATTCAGCATCCATTTATAATAAAAACTCTGAATAAAATGGGTATAGAAGGAAAATATTTCAATGTAATAAAGGCCATATAGGACAAACCCACAGCTAACATCATGCTCAACAGTGAAAAACTGAAAGCTATTCCTCTAAGAACAGGAAGAAGACAAGGATGCCCACTCTCACTAGTCTTATTCAACATAGTATTGGAAGATCTAGCCAGAGCAATCAGGCAAGAAAAAGAAATAAAAGGGATCCAAATTGGAAATGAAGAAGTAAAATTGTCACTATTTGCAGATGACATGATTTTATACGTAAAACACTCTAAAGATGCCACCAGAAAACTATTAGAAATAATAAATGAATACAATAACATTGCAGGGTACAAAATCAACATGCAGAACTCAGTTGCATTTCTATGCACTAACAATGAACGAGCAGAAAGAGAAGTCAAGAATACAATCACAATTACAATCACAACAAAAAATATAAAATACCTAGGAATAAATTTAACTAAGAAGATAAAAGAGAAAAACTATAAGGCATTGTTGAAAGAAATAAAAGGCACAAAAAATTGAAAGATATTGTGTGCTGATCAATTGGAAGAATTAACATAGTTAAAATGTCCATACTACCTAAAGGAGTCCACAGATTCAATGTAATCCCTATCAAACTCCTGACAACATTTTTCATGGAAATAAAACAAAGAATCCTAGAATTTATATGGAACAAGAAAAGACCTCAAATAGCTAAAGAAATCCTGATAAAAAAGAACAAAGTCAGAGGCTTCACACTCCCTGGTTTCAAAGTATACTACAAAGTATATACAAAGGCTATAGTAATCAAAACAGCATGGTACTGGCATAAAAACAGATAGACAGATCAATGGCACAGAATTGAGAGCCCAGAAATAAACCCACACATCTATGGACAGCTAATGTTTGACAAAGGATCCAAGAACATACAATGGAGAAAGGAGAGTCTCTTCTATAAATGGTATTGGGAAAACTGGACAGCCACATGCAAAAGAATGAAAGTAGACCACTATCTTACACCATGCACAAAAATTAACTCAAAAAGGATTGAAGACTTGAATGTAAAACCTGAAACCATAAAACTATTAGAATAAAACATAGGTAGTATGCTCTTTGACATCAGTCTTAGCGGCATATTTTTTAATGTTTCTTATCACACAGAAGAAACAAAAGAAAAAATAAATGATATTACACCAAACTATAAAGCTTCTGCATGGCAGAGGAAACTATCAGCAAAATGAAAAGGCAACCTATCATTTGGGAGAAGATATTTGCAAATCATATATCTGATAAGGGATTACTATCCAAAATATATATATATAAAAAAACCCTCAACAACAAAAAAACAAACAACCTCATTAAAAAATTGGCAGAGGATCTGAATCTTTTTCCAAAGAAGACATACAGATGGACAGCAGGTACATGAAAAGATGCCCTGATTATTATGGAAATGCAAATCAAATCCACCATGAGATATTACCTCACACCCTTCAGAATGGCTGTTATTAAAAATATAGGAAATAAGTGTTGGAGAGGATGTGGCGAAATGGGAGCCTTCAAACAGTGCCAGTGGGAACATAAACTGGGTCAGCCACTGTGAAAATGGTATGGAGATTCCTCAAAAAATTAAAAATAGAACTACCATATGATCCACCTACTCCACTTCTGGGTATTTATCCAATAACAGAAAAAGACTAATTCAAAAAGATATATGCACCCCTATGTTCATCGTGACATTATTTGCAATAGCCAAGACTTGGAAACAACCTAAGTGCACATCAGTGGATGAATGAATAAAAAGGATACACACACACACACACACATACACATACATATATACACAATAGAATACTACTCAGCCATAAAAAATGAAATATTGCCACTTGTGACAAAATGGATGGATCTTGAGAGTATTAGGCTAAGTGAATCAAGTCAGATGGGGAAACAAATACTATACGATTTCAGTCATATGTGAAAGATAAACAAACGAACACCTAGACACAAAGAACAGATTGGTAGTTACTAGTGGGAAGGGAGGGTGGACAGAGGGCAAAAGGGGTAAAGGGGGACATTTATATGGTGATGGATGGCAGCTAGACTTTTGGTGATGAACATGACGTAATCTACACAGAAGTCTAAATATAATGATGTACACCTGAAATTTATATTATGTTATAAACAAAAGTTATCTCAATAAAGATATCAAGTACTCCAAGTCTTGATCTTATTCGGGAAATGATAGGGATTATTAATTAATGATAGAACTTCTTAGGTCAAGTGTGAATGTTAAACACACAACTGTAGCTATATAAAAAGCAAGAGAGTAGAAAGGAAGCAAGACAGGCAGGCAGGTAGGAAGAGGATACGAAAGACAGGCATAATTTCAAAATTGGGTAAAAGAGATTTTGAAATTGAGGAAGGAAAAAGAAATCATGACCAATGAAAAAAAGAGGAGGAAAAGATTAAAGAAGCCAAAGAAAAATCATAGTAAATAGAAAGTAAAAATAAAGGAAATCAAACCTGGTCAGATAGGGTCATGAGTTCACCTTTTAATCTCCCCCTCTGCTCCTCTGTGTGCTACAGGCACATAGAAAAGACAGAAAACTTATCAAAATTAATTTTTTTAAAAGTCTAAAAAGAAGGAAAGTCATTTCCATGGACTGGTACTGCAATTGAAAAACAACTTTAAAAAAAATTACAAGGCATGCAAAAATGTCAGTGTGTCAGGGGTCCCTAAGGCTACCCTTAGGCTTGTTGATTTCCTAAAAGGGCTCTAGAAGGACTATAGAAAAGCTGATCAGTTATGACTGATCACCATGAGAGGATACAGATTAAAACCTGCAAAGTAAAAAAGTGTGTGGGTGAAGTCCAAGAGGTATACGGGAATGCTTAATTCTCCCAGCAGTGACGTGGGGCAACGCATGTGAAGTTTTGTCACCCAGGGAAGCTCACCCAGGGAAGCTCACCCAAGCCTTGATGTTCAAGGGTTCTTTTGGAGGTCATTCATGAGGGCATGCATCTCCTGCATGACTTATCCCAGCTACTCAGACTCCACTCTCCCAGAGCAAAGATATATATTCACCATAAATCACACTGCTAGCATGGACTATCTGATCAAACTGATGGCACACGGCCCAAGGCCTCCAACATACAATACTCTTATAAGGAAGAATATTTCAGAGGCCTAGAGCTTATCTCCCAGGAGCTGGTCAAGTGACAGTCTTGAAGACTGGCTTTTCCTGGGCATGTGTAAGGTTTGAGAAACCCCAGTCTGCTGAATTAACCCTTTCCTAAACAGCAAGGAAAAAACAAATTCTGAAGAGACAAAGCAAGTATCTAAATCATACTCAGATACGAAACAATTGTTATAGTTATCAGACAGTGAATTGAAAATAACTATGATTAATACGTTAAGGGGTCTAATGGAAAAAGAGACAACATGCCAGAAAAGATGGATGATTTAAGAAAATCTATCGATCCATCTATTCCCAGAAACACCAAAAACCTGACAAAAAAGTCAAAATCAACCTTATCAGAACTATGGAAGATAATCAAAGCCTTACAACCTAAAAGTGAATGCTTTATAAGGAGAAGGTACACGGAAACATGGTAGGAGAACGTTGAGGCATTTTAAATTACCTTTGTTCCACTTCTCTGCCCTGATGCAGTGGTTGTTCTGAAGATGGCATCCTGCACTCCTGGTGTGGGAACCTTGTTCCAGAAGGAGTAAAATTAATCTCATTCCCAAGGAATTGCATCTGTCTGTTTGACATATCTTGAGGTTCCCCGAAGAACTGATGCAATCGGGCTTGTCTTCTTTCTCCTAACTCAAAACTCTCTCAAAAAGTAGAGAAACAGTTACGTGGGGGACTCCTTAATGTTCCTTAAAAACTTTAAAAAGAAAGTGATCTAGCTGCTGCCACCTGAGGCAAAAAACAAAACAAAACAAATAATTGGAGTAAACAATGGATACACTGAATACCTGGAAAGGAAATTGGGGAGTGAAATCCTTCAGGTAACGAGGGCTTTGAACAGTTACCACATACACTAGAGAACTATGGGCATGCCCGGGGCAGGACGCCTGCTCTGAAAACACCATAAAGTTTCACCTATGATGAATCTTTCAGCTCAATGCAAGCAAGAATAAAAGGTAAACAGCCCAGTTGAGCACTGAAGGGGGCACTAACACAGAGCCCAACTGCAAAGGCCTGGAGAAGACATTCCTTTCTCTCTTCCTTTCCTTCTTCCCTGCCTTCCTTCCTTCCTTCTTCCTTTCCTTCTTCCCTTCCTTCATTTTTTCCTTCCTCCCTTCCTTCCTTCCTTTCATCCTTCTTTCTTTTTTTTTTTTTCTTTCTTGACTCCAGGTGTTTAATAAAATCCATCAAGTAGTAGATTCTCACTGATTCAGCACTGAACTAAATGCACAAAGAATTCAGAGACCACACATGTTAAACTTTTAACAATTAGTTTAGAAGAATCGCTAAATAAGGAAATAGTGACATCCCACAGCAAGCAACAACAAATCCTTTGGAGTGGGAACAATTTCATTTTCAGAGTTATCACATCATAACACTCAAAATATTCAATTTTAAATTAAAAACATGTGAGGCATGCAAAGAAAACAAAAAGTATGGCACATTAAGAGTAAAAAAAGAAAGAAAGAAGAACTGTGCCTGGGGAAGCACAGACATTGAACTTACTGGACAAAGATTTTAAATCAGTTGTCTTAAATATACTCAAAGAGTTAAAGAAATCTATAGACGAATACCTAAAAAAAACATACACACACACACACACAAAAGAACAAGGTATGAACAAACAGAAATAAAGAGAGAGAAATAAAGACGTAGAAACTATAATAAGGAACAAAATAGAAACATTGGAACAGAAACATACAATAACTGAAATGAAACACACACTAGAGGGACTCAACAGCAGATCTGAAGAGACAGAAGAAAGAATCAGTAAATATGAAGATAAACCCAGTAAAATTATCCAGTCTGAGGGGCAAAGAGATAAAAAGAATTTAAAAGGATGAACAGAATCTAAGCCTTGTGGGGCCCCTCTGTCTGTACCAACATATTCATAATGGGAGTGTCAAAAGGAAAGGCAAGGGGAAAAGGGGCAGAAGGAATATTTGAATAAATAATGCCCAAAAACTTCTCAAACTTGTATTAAGCATAAAACTACACATCCACAAAACCTATTAAAGTCCAAGTAAGATAAACTCAAAGAGGTCCACACCAAGACACATTATAATCAAACTATCAAAAGACAAAGACAAAGAGTCTCCTGAAAGGAGTAAAAATGAAGTGGTTTGTCACAGAAAATGGATCCTCAATGATAATAGCAGCTGATTTCTAATCAGAACTCATGGATGCAAAAAGGCAGTGGAATATTTAAACCGCTGAAAGAAAAGAAATCACTGTCAGCCAAGAATTCTAGACATGGCAAAACATCCGTCAATATGAAGGAGAAATTAAGGCATACCAGAAAAACAAACACAGAGGAAGCTCATTGCTGGTAGATCTGTTCTATAAGAATTCCTAAATGGAGTTCTTCAAGCCAAAATGTAAGCACACTAGACTAATACAAAACCGTAATAAGAAATAAAGTACACCGGTAACAGTAACTACATAGTAAATATAAATCCAGCTTTTTCATATCTTTGGTTTTTAATCCCCCCTTTTTTCCTGTATGATTTAAAAAACAATGCAAAAACCATCATAAATCTCTATTAATGGGCACACAGTGTATAAAGATGTATTTTGTGACAATAACAACTAAAAGGTGGAGACACAGTGATCTATAGAGTTGACTTTTTGTATACTGTCAATGCTAAGGTGGTATTTATTTAAACTAGTTCTTATAAGTTTAAGATCCTAATTGTAAAACTCAAAGTAACTCCCAAGAAAATAACAAAAAATATACAAAAAAGGAAGTGACAAGGGAAATGTATAGTGCACTAAAAAACAATCAAGTACCAAAGAAAGTAGTAATTGGGGAATTGAGGAAGAAAAAGGAGATAACACATTTAGAAAACAAATATCAGGGGCTGTCCCCATGGCATAGTGGTTGAGTTCTGCATGCTCCACTTCAGCAGCATGGGTTCAGTTCCTGGGTGTAGACCTACACCACTCCTCAGCAGCCATGCTGTGGCGGCAACCCACAGACAAAATAAAGGAAGATTGGCACAGATGTTAGTTCAGGGTGAATCTTCCTCATGCAAAAAAAGGAAGATTGGCAATGGATGTTAGCTCAGGGTGAATTTTCCTCAGCAAAACAAAAAATAGCAAAATGTGAGAAATGTCTGTCTCTATCAGTAATTGCTTTAAATGTAAATAGATCAAAGAGTTAAAGACTAGTGGTATGAATAAAATAACAAAATTTATCTGTCTGTTTTCTACAAGAATCTCACTTTAAATGCAAAGACACAAATAGGTTAAAAGTAAAAAGAATGAAAAAGATATTTCCTGCAAATAGTAACCTAAAGAGAGTGGGGGTGGCTATACCAACATCAGACAAGATAGACTTTGAGTCAGTTATTATCACAAGAGTTAAAGAAGGACTTTATATATTGATAAAGGGTTCAGTCAACAAGGAAGATATAACAAGTATGAAAAAACAAGAGAGTCTCAACAAATCTGAAACAAACATTGACAGAAACGAAGGGGGAAATAGTCAGTTGTACAATAATAGTTGGAGACTTCAATACTCCACTCACAATAATGGGTAGAAAAACGAGACAGAAGATTAGTAAGGAAATAGAGGACGTGAAAAACATAAACTAATTAGACCCAACAAGCATTATGGAACACTCCACCAACAACAACAAAATACATTATTTTAATGTTCATGTGAAACATTCTCCAGAATAGAACATATATTAGGCCACGAAACAAGACTCAATAAATTTAAAAGGACTGAAATCATACAAAATATCTTTCCAACCACAATGGAATTAAACTAGAAATCAATTACAGAAAGAAAAGTGGAAAATTCAAAAATACATGGAAATTAAACAACACACTCTAAAACAACCAAAAGGTCAAAAAGGAAATCCAAAGGAGAATTAGAAAATATTTTGAGACAAATAAATGAAAATGCAAAATGCCAATACTAATGGAAAGCAGTGCACAAGGGAAATATATTGCTGTAAATGCCTACACTTAATGAAGAGAAAGATCTCAAATCAGAAACCTAACCTACAGTTAAAAAAGTAGAAAAAGATGAAAGTCATGTCGAAACTAGCAGAAGGATGGAAATAATAAAGATTAAAGATAAACAACATAGAGAATATAAAAACAATAGAGAAAATCAATACAACCAAAAGTTGGTTCTTTGAAAATATTAACAAAATTGGCAGATGTTAATTTAGACTGATAAGAAAAAAGAACTTAAATTACTAAGTCAGAATGAATTTGGGTCCATTACCACAGACCTTACAGAAATAAAAAGCATAAAGAGAATACTGTGAACAATTGTTTGCCAAAAAATAAGATAACCTAGATGAAATAGACAAAAAAGTAAAGAGATTAAACCAGTAATCAAAAAGCTCACAACAAATAAAAGGCCAGGACCAGATGACTGCACGGGTGAATTCTACCAAACATTTGAATATGACACTACCAATGCTTCTCAAACTCTTCTGAAAAATAGAAGAGGAGGTAACATTTCTTAACTCATTCTATGAGGCCAGAATTACCCTGCTATCAAAGCCAAAAAAAAAAACAAATCACAAGTAAAGAAAACTACAAGCAAATAACCCTATGACTCTAGATGCAAAATCTTCAACAAAAACTAGCAAAATGAATACAGCAGCAGATTAAAAACAATTGGACACCAAGACAAAGTGGGTTTTCCCAAGAATGCAAGGGTGGTTCCATATACAAAAACTAATCAAAGTAATATATAACAATAACAGAACCAAGGAAAAAAAACCCACATGATAATTCAATTGATGCAGAAAAATCATTTGAGAAATCCAAGCCCTTTCACAATAAGTTACCCCAGTAGTGATGGAAGAGAACTTTCTCAACAGGAAAAGGCATAAATGAACACCTCACAGCTAATGTCATACTCAATGGTGAAAGACTGAAAGCTGTCCCCTAAGATTGGGATTATGACTAAAACACCTCCTTTTGCTACTTCTATCCAACCTTGTACTAGAAATTCTAGCCAGAGCAATCAGGTAAGAAAAAGAAATAACCGGCCTCCAAATTATAAGGAAAGACATAGAACTAAGTGTATTTTCAGGTAACGTGATCTCTTATATAGAAAATCATGAAGAACGCACCAAAAAATCTTTTAGAGCTAATAAATGAATTTAGCAAAGTTTCAGGATAGAAGATCAATACACAAAAATCAGTTGTATTTCTATTCACTAGCAATAAACAATCTGAAAAGAAAATTAAGAAAACATTTGTGATATCATTTAAAAGAATAAAATATTTAGGAATAAATTTAACCGAGGAGGCCAAGATTTTAAACTACACAACATAATTGAAAGAAAATACAGGAGACCCAAACAACTGGAAAAATTCCAAATTCTCAAATTTGATGAATTAATATTGTTAAAATGCCAAACTCCCAAAAGCAGACTATTGATTCAATGCAATTCTTATCAAAATCCAAATGGCCTTTTATGAAGAAATTACAAGGTTGACAGTAAAAATTTGTATGAAATTGCAATGGACCCCAAGTAGACAAAACAATTTTGAAAAAGTAGAACAAAGTTGGAGGACTCACACTCCCCTATTTCAAATCTTATTACAAAGCTACCATAATCAATAAAGTATGATATTGGCAGAAGTATAAACATACGAGCCAATGGAATATAATCAAAAGCCCAGAAATATACCCATACATCTATGGCCAATATGTATAATTTCCCAGAACACACACAAAAGAAGGCGGTATCCAAAAAATACCAGCCAACATTCACTCCTGGTCAGAAATTACCCCACCCAGGTGGAAATGATACAGATACATTTGAGAACCAATAGCGTACAACAGAAGAAAAGAAAGACTTGAATAATAAGTAGAAGTGCAGGAAAATTAAGGAGACAGCTGCACATGAAAGAAGCCTCCTTGTGACCACAGTGAAGAGAGATCATAAGTTGAGAAGTGGAGAAAGTAACCTTAAATACCCCAGCAATATGGTTTTTCTGCTAAGTGACCCAGGATGAGCCAAATCATTGAATTGTTAATACATAAAATAGCAACATGCTTATAAAGAGAGAGTAGTAAAAAATAGAAAACCAGAGCTCGTTAGAGCAAAATAAGACTTACCAGAAAACGCAGCCACAAATCAGAAGAGAATAGCAACACAACAGTCCGATGTAAGTTTTAAATGAGAAAATGCAGTTAAGAAAGAACATGATGAAATGCTATTTTTAAATGAAGAAATCTTAAAGAATCAACACCCAGACAACAAGAAAATGTTAGGAACTTACAGAATTCAGAAAATAAACGAAAGAAAAAAGCCAAAATCACTTCAGAAATGGAAACTGAATTACAGGGAAAACAAAAGACAATTGGCACCTTTGAATCTACATAAAGCTATATAAAGGAGATATGAAAAATCCCTAGAAAACTGAAAAGAAATGATGAAAAGAATTATCTCAAAAGTAACAATTATAGAAGATGAGCAAGTGATATGAAAATATGTGCACTTGAAGGTCTTGGCATCAAAAACAAAATAAGGGAAGAGAACAAATACTCAAGAGAATAAAACCTACCTTGAGGGTGTGGGAAATGGGTGCTAATATATGTGACTTTGGAAAGGAGTGGAATCTGCAAAACTAAACGTAAAAGAAACTGCACATAAGCACTGCATTCTACATGGTAAAGTTGTTATCCACAGAGTAAGGGTGAATTATTCTGAAAACATTATACATGTACACTACAAATAAAAAATTAAATGAATGGTAGATATTCCTGTTAGACTAGTAGATTACAACAAGAAAAGGGAGGCAGAATGACCCATGGGGTAATAGATATCAGTATGAACTTATGTTTAGACCACTATAGATACAGAAGGATACATATAAAAATGTTTATAGATATGAGTGCATATATTAGTTAGTATATAAACATATATTTCCTTTCTCTGTGAAGTGAGAGGGCCTAGATCAGTGACACCCCAGTAGCAACTAGCACATCTAGTGTATGGATCTTGGTTTCTAATACCACTTTCCAACAAAGGGAATCCTGGATCCATGGAGAATGGACTGATTCTAAGACTTGGTGCAGGAAATATACAAGGTTATCTTAGAGCATATTGTAGCTCCATAAAGTAAGGAAGTCCCATCAAAAATGGGGGGTATGTCAAAGGGTACAAGAGCCAACTGGAAAAGCTCCCAAGGAGAGAATAATTTGCATTAAAAAATGAAGTAATATTGGATTATAACCCATAAAGTAAAATAAACATCCATGAATCCATACTGATGTAATTAAATTATTGAATAAATACATGAGTGGAGAAACGACCAACATCGTGTGCACAAGGATTCTAAGCAATGTCTGTAGAGACTGCCCTCGAGGAAGCGGAGCTAACTCCCCACTTCCTGACTGTGAGCTGCATACTCTGACTCCCATCAAAGAGTACAGCACAGAAAGGAGATAAAATGGTAGCTTTACAGTGAAGAAACAGACACTACCTCAATCAGCAATACAGAAGTAGAGTGGGTCTTCCTGAACTTAAGCAACAAAATCCAACAGCTAACATCACACTTAATGGTAGGAAAGATAACACTTTCCTCCAAGATCAGGAACAAAGCAAGGTTATGCTCTCAACACTCCTGTTCAATACCATAGCAGAAATCCTAGCTATTTCAATTAGATCAAAAAATGAAACAATAGCTACATATTGAAAAGGAATAAATAAGCTGTCTTAATTCACAGATGACTTAGCTGTCATGTAGAAATTTCCAAATAATCAACAAAAATTCTTGCAACTAATAAACAAATACAGCAACGTTGCAGAATACAATCTAGCATATAAAAATAAATTGCTTTTGTGTACCTCAGCAATGAAAAATTGCAATTTGAATTAGAAAATAATTTCCACTTACATTAGCTAAAGAAAAAATTGAAATACTCATAGATGTCTAGCAAAAGATTTACGGAGTATATATGCAGAACATGAGAATATGTTGATAAAAAAAATCAAAGAAGATTTAAATAAATGAAGAGATACTCTGTGCTCATAGATTGGAAATTTCAATATTGTTACTATGTCAATTCTTCCCAAATTGATCTATACAGTCATGCCTCACTTAACAGTGAAAATACATTCTGAGAAACGCATGGTTAGGTAATTCTGTTGGTGCGCGAACATCATGGAGTGTACTCACACAGACTTAGATAGTATAGCCTACTACACACAGAGGCCATGTGGTACTGATCTTACGGGACCACCGTCATATATGCGGTTCGTCATTGCCTGAAGTGTCATTATGCAACGCATAACTGTGTATTCAACACAATCCTAATCAAAATCCAAGAAAGCTTTGTTTCTTTTTAGTTGAGGTGAAACTCAAGTAACATAAAATCAACCATTTTAAGGTATATAATTCAGTGGCATTTAGTATATTCACAATGTTGTAAGACCATTACCATCATATATTTCCAGAACACTTTTCATCTTCCCATCCTGAAACTACAGAACTTTTTAAAAATGATATCCTCTACCCCTTAACAGCTACTTTTCATTACTCTCGCTCCTAGCCCTTGGCAACCACTAATCTGTTTTCTGTCTCTACGGATTTACCTTTCTGGATATTTCATACAAATGGAATCATTTGACATGTGACCTATTGTGTTTGGCTTTTTCAATTCTCATAATGTGTTTGAGGTTTATCCACTATTGCATGTATCAATACTTCATTCCTTCTTATGACTGAATAATATTCCATCGTATGGATATACCATATTTTGTTCATCCATTCATCTATTGATGCACATTTGAGCTGCTTCCACCTTTTGGATATTGTAATAGTGCTGCTATGAACATTTATGCAGATGTATTTCTTTGAATACCTATTTATAATTCTTTTGGGCATATTCCTAGGAGTGGAATTTCTGGGTCATATAGTAATTCCAAATTAATTTTTTGAGGAGCTGCCAAATTGTTTCCAATAGTACTGTACCACTCTACATTCCCATCAGCAATGTAGAAGGATTAAAATTACTCCACATCCTTGCCAATATATATTTTCCATTTTTTAAATTATTACTATTGTTACCCTCGCGGGTATGAAGTGATACTCCATTGTGGTTTTGATTTGCATTTTCCTGAAGACTAATGGTACTGAACATCTTTTTAGGTGATTTTTTAGCCATTTGTATATCTTCTTTGGAGAAATGACCATTCATGTTATTTGCCTAGATTTTAACTGGGTTTTCTATCTCTTCACTGTTGAGTTTTAAGATTTCTTCACATATTCTAGGCACTGGACCATTATCAGATACATTATTTGCAAATATTTTATCTCATGCTGTAGATTTACTTTTCACTTTCTTGGTATATTGCTTTGATGCACATTTTTAAAATAATAAATATAAATAAATAATAACAAAATCCAATGTATTTATTTGTTTGCTTCTGTTTCTTGTATTCTTGGTGTGATATTTAAGAATCAATTGCCAGGCCCAAGGTTAACAATAATTGTGCCTATGTTTCCTTCTAGGAATTTTATAATTTTAGCTCCTACATTTAGGTGTTTGATATATTTTTGTTACTGAGCAAGGGCTTGCCACCCAATATGCATTAGAAGCCAATACTGTGGCACACTGGCTGTTGAGGGAAGAAAGGCTTTATTGTGACAGCCATCTGCAAAGAGACAGGAGGCATAAGCTCTCAGATCTGTTTCCTCTATCCAGGGTTTTGGGAAAAATTTATGGGATGAAGGACAGGGTGGTTCTGAAGTCTGGAGATAGGTGATTGGAGGTAAGGATAAGTGATGTAATTGATGATCTGCTCAAGTGTAATCAAGTTTGATGGCTCACGATAGGATGCATGTTCACAAAATGGTGTTAGTATGGTATGATCGAAGGGTGGAGTTTTCAGCTCTTTGACATCAAAAGAGTTACTTATCAGGCATTTGTGCAGGCCCAGTTGATGTGTTGGTGATCTCAACTGGCCTGAACTAGACACGGAGTTGCTTCTCAGTTCCTGAAAAAACATTCCTAATTACTCTGTTGATAAGATGGGTTCAGTTGAACTGATCCTAGAGGGTACACGGTTAGATTTTGAGTTTGTTTTTGTATATGGTGTGAGAGGAGTCCAATATTATTGTGTTGAATGCAGATACCCAATTGTCCCAGTACCAAATCATTCAAGAGATTATTCTTTCCCCCATTGAATGGTCTTGGCACATTTGTTGAAAATCATAAAGATAACTATTAATTTCTGGAATCTCAGTTCTATTCCACTGGTCTGTATGTCTAGTACTATGCTAGTACCAAACTATGTACAGCTCTGTAAGAAACTGCCAAACCATCTTCTGTAATCTTCTCCCAGTATCTTGTTGGTTCTACAACCCAGGATATGTCTTTCTCTAGAACCTGGGAACCACCCGTTTGACATGCCTTCATCAAAGAAGATAATGCCCCTATCTGGAATTCTCTGTGGGAGGGTAATCCTCTGTGAGAGCAGCCTGACTTTGATTGGTGCCAATTAGCAAACACAGTGGCCTAATCACAGAGAAAAACATTTGCAAACCGGAAGTACCTCAATGTTTTCTGTACATCCCATTGATCAACCATCCCCCCTAACCTCATCCAGTACTTTTGCATTAGTTTACCCCAGCACTCAAAAACTTTCTCATCTTTTGCTGTAGCAGAATTCAATCTTTTTCCTCTACTGCAATAATCTTGAATAAAGTCTTCCCCAATTGTTTAACTGTGTCTGGTTCATATTTTACTTTGGCAGGGATATAGGTTAACAACTCTGATATGATATTCATGTATAATGGAATTGAATAATTAAGTGAATGAATGGTGGATAGTGGGAGCCAGGTTCCTCACTGTTGGAGTGGAAGGTTACAGACAATCAAGGGCACCCATCATAGAATGATCCAAGAGGTAATGGATTAGAGTGGAAGATATTTCTATGAACTCATGCTGAGCTTGCTGTACATTCAGAGAGCTATATGTAGAAATATTAATAGATGTGTGTATACACACGTGTTAGCAGACACACATGTATTTCCTTGCTCTATCACCTGAGAGGGACTAACAGCAATGAAACTCCAGAGGCAATGAGCACACCGAGACCCAGACCTTGGTTTCTAATCTCATCCTCCAATAAAAAGAAGCAGGAATCTTGGGAGAAATGACTCTAGAACTGGGTCAGGAAATACACAAAATGAGCCTACAGCATCTTGTAGCACCAGAAAGTGAGAGAGTGCTAAAAAAACAAACAAAAACCCGCAGTGACGGGCAGGATTTCAAAGGATGCTGGAGCCAAGTAAAAGAGCTTCAATTGCCAACAGAGGAACAAATTAGGCAAAAAATAAATAGGGGAGTATTGGATTATAGACCAAAGTGTAACTTTAATACTCACGAGTCCATACTGATATAAATAAGTGATTGAATAAATAACCAAGTGAGGGAAAATAGAAAAATATTCTGAGCTGTAGAATTCTAAATAATTTATGTACATACTTTAACTTAAAGAGGCTGAGTACAACTCTATGCCTCTTAGGTGGCAACTAGGCATAGTGACTTTCTTCCAAAGAGTTCAATAAGAGAAGGGAGAGAAAAAGGGTAATTTTATAGTGGAGAAAGCTGACAAACACTAAATCAGCCAGATGTTCAAGGTTCACATCAACAATGTCATTTAATATGATAGGCTGAAAATATTTTATCTCTGAGATCTTCTTCCCAAAAACATGTTAACCCACTCTAATCATGAGAAAAACATCAAACAAATTCTAACTGAGTATATATGGGAATTCTCTACAATATCTTTGCAATAGTTCTGTAAATCTAAAACTGTCTTAAAATAAAATGTTCATTTTTTAAAATTCCATTCATATTTTTGTAAAGTATTCCAAGCTGACTTGAAAAATTTGTATGGAAAAGAAAAGGAACTAGAATAGCAAAATAATTTTGGAAAAAAAGGGAAAAATGGATGGGCTTACACTCTCTGGCTGTAGGAGCACTAAAAAGCTACAGTAATTAAGACTGTGATACTGGGGAAATGATAGACATACACGTCAATAGAACAGAATGAAGTCCAAATATGGTCAATTGATTCGAAAGCAATTCAATGGAGAAAAGAAAGTCTTTTCCAAAAATGGTGTTGGAATAATTGTGTATCCCTAAAACGAATAAAATAAACCTAGGCCTATACCTCTCACTTTACACAAAAGTAACTTAAAGTGGGTCATAGACCTAAAGCCAAAAGGCAGAACTACAAAACTCTTAGGAAAAGACATTGGAGATTATGTTTGTGTCCTTGGATTAGTAAAGATTTCTTAGATAATCAGCAAAGCATGATCAACAAAAGAAAACAATTATAATTGGACTTCATCAAAATTTAAAAACTTTTGCTCTATGGAAGACATTGTCCAAAGGATGGAAAAACACACTAGAGACTGGGAGAATATATTGGCAAATCACAAATCTGACAAAGGACTTGAATTCAGAGTATACAAAGAAATATCAACTCAACAATATGGAAATAACCCATTAAATAGTGGATAAAGGATTTGAACAGACACTTCACTGAAGATACATAGATGGTTAATAGGCTTCTGAATAGATGCTAACCATCGCCAGTCATTTGGAAAACTGGAAGTAAGATCACAATGAGATACCACTATACACCTATTAGAAGAGTTCAAATTTATAAAAAATAATAATAATACCAAGTGCTGGCAAAGCTATAGAGCATTTAGAATTCTCATATATTCCTGAAGGGAACTGAAAAGTGGTAAAGCTGCTATGGAAGATAGTTTGGCTGTTTCTTACACTTCAGACATCCATGTAGTATGGGACTAAGCAATCTCACGCTTAGGCATTTATCCAAAAGAGGTGAAAACTTACGTTCACATGAAAACTTCTATGTGAACGTTCATAGCAGCATTATTCATAACTGCCAAAAACTGAAACAATTCAAATATCCTTCATCAAGTAATTGGGTAAACAAACTGTGGCATATCCATACAATGCAAAATATCCAACATTCAAAGTAATGAACAATGGATGCATCTCCCAGTGGATAAATCTCAAATGCATTGTCATCAGTGAAAGAAGTCAGATTCTATAGGATTTATGGTTCCTTTTACACAGCATTCTGGAAAAGTCAAAACTGCAAGGAGAGTGGTTGCCAGATATTAGAGGGAGAAAGAGAGTTTGTTTACAGAGGCGCAGCACGAAGGAATATTTTGGGATAAGGAAATCTTTCAGTACCCTTATTGCAATGATGGTTTCAAGACTCTGTACATTTGTCAACATTCACGAAACTGTACTTCCAAAAAGAGTGAATTTTACTGCATAGAAATTATATTTTTTTTAATACTAACAAGAAAATTTTAACAACAGTCTACTCTGGTGGCAGCATTGTGGGATTCATTTTCTTCATTCTACTCCTCTGTAGTTTAAAAACTTTTAACCAATGCACCTATGATAGTTACAGCTTGAAAAAAAATATGTTCATTAAAGATGTGGCTGTAAAAATTCTTTTAGAAAGGTATCAGAGTTAGGAAGGAAGTGATCAAATCATACTTATTTTGAGATTATGATAGCCTACATAGAAAATTTTACAAAGAGCTATGGATAAAATTACAACTAAAGAGAGAGATTAACATGCTGGCCAGATATAAGATGAACATTTAAAAATAAATAGTACTTGTGCAGATGAATAATTAGCAATTAGAATATATAATGAAAAAATTTTCAAAATGGTTACAAAAGCTATTAACATTCATAAAAATAAATATATGAAAGACAATTATAGGAAAACAAAAATCATGACTGAAAGACATTAAAGAAAACCAGAATATGTGGAGAGATATAATATGTCTATATATTTGAAGGTTCAATATCATAAAAATGTCAATTATTCCCAGACTTATAAATTCAATGTCATTCTAATGAAAATTCCATAAATCTTTTCGTGAAATATGACATGATCCTATCATTTTTATAATAGAGGCCAAAGGGGGAGAGGAAACCAAGATAGTTTTGAAGAAGAATATGGGTGCCTGGCCCTATCAGGGCAGGCAATAACAAAATTAGGGTGATGGGGTGCTGACGTAGGGTCAGATATAGACTCAGGGTCAGAACAGAAAACCCAGACACACAAGCGTGGATACATACCAGTGGGGAAATGCTGATAGTGGGGCTATCCCAAAATGGAAGAGTTAATTAGTTCTTTAAATGTTTCAATAGAAAACATAAGAAAAATTTTTTGACCTCCAGATAGGGAAGGGTTCCTTAGGAGAGTTTCAAAAAGAACAATCCATAAAGGAAAAGATTAACCATTTTTGACACGTTAAAATAAAAACTTACGCAAAAGACATAACAATGTGAAAAGACAAGATAGTCAAGGGGATTAGTTATGTATATAACTGAAAATAGCTTTGTCTCAAATACCTGTGCCTAAGAAATCATAAAGAGAAAAGCAAACAACTCAACAAACAAACGAAAAAAGGATACTAGACAACCTGCATGGGTGATAAACGTGGCAAAATGCTCAGCGTGCACCACTAATGCAGGAAATGCAAATTAAAACCACAATGAAATATAATTTCTTACCTATCAGATGGGTCAGAAAAATGGGACAGGGGTATAAAAATTGACATGACCACTTTGAAGATGACCTGGAGATATTTGGCAAATTGAAAGGTGTGCCAGCTATGTGATCAGCAAATAGCTCCTGGGTGTGTAACTAGAACCTTGGCTTCCAAATGCTTCTGATCTGGATCTATGCAGAAAAACTCCTTTTACATCATGGTCCAATCACACGTAGGTGTGTATGGATACATATATGTGTGTGTGCATATTCCATGAAATATACTTACCCTTCTCAGCTGTGATGCACTGTTATTTTTATTCTATCATGCCACCTTTGTAATGCTGGCCTGGACCCACTGCTTGATTTCATGATCCACAGAGAAGTCAAGATTTCTCATTTGAAAGACATTGACGTCCAGCTCTTATTCACATATGCTAGGAGACACGGACAAGAATGTTCACCATAATTTTGTGTCCAATAAAAATTCAGAAACATCTTAAATGTCTGCAACAGAATAAATACATCAGTGTATTGCTATACACACACATATGTAGTAAAAGTTTCTAACATGTAGGAAAAGTTTTAAAGCACGCATGGGAATATTAAACACCAAAGTTGGAGAGCAGATTCTTCTGGTGGGCAGAGAGGGTGAAGGCACACACAAAAGTTTTAAAAGTATACCTCAAAAGTTAGGTTTACAGGGGCCAGCCCCATGGTGTAATGGTTAAATTCACGCGCTCCACTTTGGCAGCTGGTGTTCACAGGTTCAGATCCCAGGCATGGACCTACACATCACTCATCAGCCATGCTGTGGCAGCAACCCACATATAAAGTGGAGGAAGATTGGCACAGATGTTAGCTCAGGGTTAATCTTCCTCAGTGGGGAAAAAAAAGTTAGATTTGCAAAGCATATGTGAAAAGAATGGCAAAATGCTAACAGCTGGCAAAGTATATTTTTCTGTACACTTTCTGTATTTTATAATTTGAGAAGAAGCATGAATGCAGATAAGCTTGGCTGTGGATGGGAGGAGAGATATGGAGTAGTTTGAGCAGGATAAATTTCACGGAACTGAGTTCTATTCTGTTCTGTTCTGTTCTTGTCTGGAAGGCCTGCAACTCAGGACCCCCTGTATTCAAGTCACTTCACATTTGTTCCATCTCCTTTAATTCTTGCACGGTCAAGAGTCATGGGGATCATTGCATCCATTTCACAGATGGGGAAACTGAAGATCAGGGCAGTCAAGAATGATAGCCTTTCTCGGGGCTTGGGCTCACAGTGGTGGAGCTGGCATGCACACTCAGCCTCCACACACCTAGGCTGATGTTCCCCCAACACAGCACTTTCTCTAAATGCCGGAAAGGAGGCCGGAACTGAAGGCAGGGCTCAGCGCTGTGGGTCAACACTGTGGTGTGCCAGCATGCTCCCATTCCTAAAACACAGAAAAGCAGAGACCACTTCCTCTGAAGCTCATTTTTCTGGAGAAACCGCTGGGCATCATGGGATGCAGAGAAACCCCAGTCCTCACTGGCTCAGAGCCCAGCTGATCTTAATGAAGAGCCTCACTCGAGTGGGACCCAGAGAATCAGTCTGAGCCTCAAATCCAGCTGCAAGGAGGAGGTGCCCAAGTACCGGAGGGTCCCAGGCCTGGGTCCGCAGCCCGTGGATCTAAGAACCCACCAGCCTCCTGAGCCGTGTTTGCTCCCCTATAAAATGGGGATGGTGTTGGCGGCTCTGTCTCCTGGGAGGGTTGATTTGATGAGGCAATGGGCATAGAAGCACTCTGTGAGCTGTGATACATAATACGTTTGTAGGACTATTATCTTTCACCGTCCTTTGCAGAATCTCTCAATAGGAGAAACACAACTAAAGGCTGGGATCCGTGCCCTCTGAGAACCATGGTTACTTGGCCCGCTGTCACAGTGACAAAGTGCATGTCACAGCGAGCTCGTCCTCAGACAGACCCAGGCCGTTCCTGCCCTCCCTCAGCATGCTGACCACTCTGAGGGCTCTGCTTCCTGCAGCGCCCAGCCACTTCAGAGCACTTGACCGACCACGGTCCCTCTGCCCCTCACGGCCCCAGCGCTGAGCCGCAATACGGGTCTTGGAAGAGCAGCCAAGGCTGAGAGACAGCGCCGGTTATCTCTGCACGGCCCTCTTCCCACTCTTGGACTACAGTGGTGACAGAAAATGAAATAAATCCTTCACGAGATGGGGTGAATTTTCAAACATGCAGCCCCTCGCAGCTGAGCCCAGCTCCCCAGTGCCAAGAGCAGGCTCAGCTGTGGGAGCTTAAAGGGGAACTCATTGTCTGCAGTGCTGGCAGCTTGGAGTCCAAGATCAAGGTGTCAGCGGAGTGGATTCCCCCTGAGGCCTTTCTCCTCACTTAGATATGGCCGTCTTCTCCCCGTGGTTCCATGTCTTCCTTCAGTGTGTGTCTGTGCCCTAATCTCCTCTTCTTTCAAGGACTCCAGTCGTATTGATTAGGGCCTACCTCGTTCTAACTTCATTACCTCTTTAAAGGCCCTATCTCCAAAGACAGTTCCCTTCTGAAGTACTGGGGGTCAGGAGTGACATGTGAATTTCGGGGGCACAATTTAGCCCATGGCCCATCATGACTCTCCGTGCGCCCGACTTCCCCAGCTGCTCTGAGAACCCCTTTGCTTGCCCCTGGAGACCCTCTTCCAACCTGAAGGCAGCACTTGGAATGTGCTGCAGACACTCATGTGCCATCTCACCCAGCCCTCCAATGCCCCCTGTGGGACACCAACCCCTTGTCAGCAAGGTGTTGTCCTGACCTGGGTGCCCAGGGCCTGGGCGGGCTGGCCCTGCTCCACATGGGGTGGTCGATGTGGAACGCGCCATTGCCTTTGACTCAAGGGTCCACACTCTCCTCCCACCACTCAGGCTGCAGGCATCACACACTGTCGTTGGAAGATAAAAGCAAGTTTGAAGTCCCATTTCTAACATCAAACACCACATTCCCATTGCAAAAATGTAAGAAAAGTACGTAGATTTTAACACATCTGCCTTTTCATCACTCTAAGCGCAAATGAAAGTGGGAGAGCCTACTTCCTGTCGCCTGCCTTCCAAGAGCTTCTGTGCCTGTCACCTTCCCTGAGCTCCTGGCTCTCTGTCTGACACCCTGCCAGGATCAGCTCAGACACCAGCTTTCCTGGGATCTTTTCCCCAAGCCAAGAATTCTCCCAGCAAAGCTTCTTGTAATTATTTATGGGAATATCTACCTCTCTCAGCAATATGCAAGCTTCTGGAGGGCAGAAAATCTCCCACATTCATCCCTGTATTACCCAATTTAGTACAGTGTGCAACTAGAGAGAATCAAAAATGCTTTAGCGTGAATGGATAGATGAGTTTATGAATGAAAAACAAGTGGGAGCCAAGTTAGTCTTCTCTTTCCAAAGTACACTTTGTGTCTTTTTACCTTTATAACTTTATTTTCTCCATTCCTTCTGCCCAGAATACACCTTTTCATAAGCAGTTAAGAAAATTCTAAAACTT
Source organism: Equus quagga (assembly GCF_021613505.1). Taxonomy (NCBI): domain Eukaryota; kingdom Metazoa; phylum Chordata; class Mammalia; order Perissodactyla; family Equidae; genus Equus; species Equus quagga. The sequence goes on from NC_060270.1 coordinate 63,407,123, forward strand.
GTTCAAATGTTTTTCCAGCATCTGAAACAGTATCTGGCACACACGGGCCTCAGCACATCTGTGATGAATTAGCTTGTTGTGGGATGAAATGCTTCCTTAGATCACTCCAGACTCATCCTCCCTCCTTCCTCTCAGTTCCAGTAGTGCATTAATAAATCCATTCATTCATTCACTCATTCAACACAGTGCACTGATCTAGCCCTGGGGTACAGAGATGAAGAAGATGTGGTCTTTTTCCTCAAGCCATTTCCAGGGGTGTGGAGAAAGTGTGTGTAAACAAACAAAAAAGCACCCCAAGCAAATACCCCAGGTGCTGTGGTGCAGTCTCTGAAGGGTACATTAAGAGCGCCAGACAACGAGCAGTGAGTTCTCCATAGAGTTGAGAGGATAGTAGGCATTGTGTCCAGGCCAAAGTGAGCCGTAAGTTGAAGCTTAAAGACAGTCCAAGAGGGGCAGGGGATGACTGTGGAGGCACGCCTGGGAGGCCCCAGGAATTCAGGAAGGCTGGAGTGTAGAGGGTTAAAGAAGAGTGATAGTGAAGGAGCTAGAATGCAAGCTGTGGTCAAATAACAAAAGGCCTTGTGCATCCTGTTAGGAAGGCTCAGTTTCCTCTTGTCAGCTCTCATTTTACTCATCTGCTTTGGATTCATGCACAGCACCTATAAAAGTAGGTCATGGGGTTGGGCCGGCCCAGTGGCACAGCAGTTAATTGCACACATTCCACTTCAGCAGCCCAGGGTTTGCCGGTTCAGATCCTGGGTGCAAACATGGCACCACTTGGTACACCATGCTGTGGTAGGCGTCCCACATGTAAAACACAGAGGAAGATGGGCACGGATGTTAGCTCAGGGCCAGGCTTCCTCAGCAAAAAAAGAAAGAGGAGGATTGGCAGCAGATGTTAGCTCAGGGCTAATCTTCCTCAAAAAAAAAAAAAGTAGGTCATGGGGGCACTGAAGCGTTCCACAGAGAATGGCCCAAAGACAAGGGACTGCAGAAGAACATGCAGGGAGCCGTGCAGTCAGCAGGCCAGGGAGAGGCTGGACTGCAGCAGAGATAGCTGGAAGGCCTAGCAGGAATCCAGATGGCGAAGGGGCAAGCTGGGGCCTTGTACTGTAGATATTTGTCAGCTCCTCCCCGTAAACAGTAAATCCTTGGAGGGCAGGTCCTCGCCTTCATTCACCTTCACATCCTACAATTATCCGCACTCCAGGGAGCGCAGCAAAGACACGTTGAACACATGTGTAAATGAGTCAACAAATAAATGGTATCAAGTCAGATGTCAGAGCTTATTTCACTCAATCTCTTCCTAATTTTCCCTTAATCCAAACATCAAGAAGCCCTAGAATTCCATTTGACACCTAAATCAGCAGGTATTTGATATAAAGGGGACCAGAAGATTCCCACCGAGCAGAAGAAAGAGTTGAAAACAAAGTCAAAGTAAGTGATACAGACGTGGATTAGTTGTGAGCTCACGGAGGACAGAGGTCAGCCCTCGCTGAGGTGTCCGTTTTCCATTTAGCGCTTCCACTTTTACACAAGAAGAAGTCAATACTTGTCTACTGGACGAATGAAAAGAATGAATGAATCAATGATAATGATAAAGATAGCAAGAAGTCAAGTGTGATGGATTTCCTTAAATGTCAAAGCTATATGGACATATCATGTGGTAACCTAAATATAACAAAGAACACGGCGTCCAAAGATGTTAATTAAACCTAGATGCATTTCTGATGTATGATTTATTTAATCTTAACATATTTAAAGTCCTAGTCTCTCAAACACTGGCCCTTGCCTCAGTTATCACCTGAAGTGCTATAATTAGTCTCCCACTAATGGCTTCCTACAGCACTGCACTGAAAAGTTTGAGGCCGAATCCTTCCTGGCTCAGGGAGCAGGATGTTGTGAATGAATAGTGATGCCTGCCATGGGCACGTGTGGGAATGGCAGGACACGGAACATGTGGAGCAGGACGTCGTGAATGAATAGTGATGCCTGCCACG